>NC_045455.1:20623121-20667455 GCF_002776525.5 Piliocolobus tephrosceles | reverse complement strand
ATATAGATGTGTATGTTTACACACACACACACACACACACACACACACACACACACACACTCCCTTTCCCCCAAGAAAATTTATATTTTCAGGCCGGGCGCGGTGGCTCAAGCCTGTAATCCCAGCACTTTGGGAGGCCGAGACGGGCAGATCATGAGGTCAGGAGATCGAGACCATCCTGGCTAACACGGTGAAACCCCGTCTCTACTAAAAATACAAAACATTAGCCGGCGAGGTGGCGGGCGCCTGTAGTCCCAGCTACTCGGGAGGCTGAGGCAGGAGAATGGCGTAAACCCGGGAGGCAGAGCTTGCAGTGAGCTGAGATCCGGCCACTGCACTCCAGCCTGGGCGACAGAGCGAGACTCTGTCTCCAAAAAAAAAAAAAAAAGAAAAGAAAATTTATATTTTCAAAGGGACACTTCACAAACATATAACTATATTTTCTTGCAGATTGGTATATGGATAACTTAGGGTAAACAAAGAGATGGCTAAATTCCATGTTATCTTCTGAATAAAATGACTTGTCATTTCAGAAAGCTACCAAGTATTATGACATAATATGGAAGCGAATGATATTGCAACATTGAATGATATTGTTTTTCTACAATCCAAACATAACACTCACTGATGCCAAGTGCTTTGGTTCTTATGTGTAGTGGTGAGTGATAGCATGTATATTACATTAGGTATTTTACTGTTGTTTGTGTCTGTGTATCATTGTTGTCTGATCTTTTTTCTTCCTTTAATATTGTTAAATTTATCATTGATTCTCAAAATTTAATGCAAATAAATATCAAGACGGAAGCTAAATCCAGAGTCCTGGGCACAGAGACTGCATAGTTACAGCTGGAATGGAACCCAGGAATCTGCATTCTTCACAAGCACCGCAAGTGACTGAAGCAGATGGTCCAAAAACTACCTTTGACAAACACTGCCTGAGGGATCTGAAATCTCTTTATATTAATTTCTTTGTAATTCTTCTCATGTATGTTGGCATGCTCTGCTCATTTAGGACAGGCTGGTTCACAGTCTGCCTCAGAATGTCAAAACAGAACAAAGTTTAGAATAGTGCTCTCCGGCTGGGCGCGGTGGCTCAAGCCTGTAATCCCAGCACTTTGGGAGGCTGAGACGGGCGGATCACAAGGTCAGGAGATGGAGACCATCCTGGCTAACTCGGTGAAACCCTGTCTCTACTAAAAAAATACAAAAAACTAGCCGGGCGAGGTGGCGGGAGCCTATAGTCCCAGCTACTCGGGAGGCTGAGGCAGGAGAATGGCGTGAACCCGAAAGGCGGAGCTTGCAGTGAGCTGAGATTCAGCCACTGCACTCCAGTTTGGGCGACAGAGCGAGACTCTGTCTCAAAAAAAAAAAAAAAAGAATAGTGCTCTCCAATAGAAATATAATGTGCATTGCATATGTACTTTTAAACTTTATAATAGCTTCATATTAAAAAATTAAAAAGAAATAGGTGAAATTTCCTGCACTCATATGTTCATCACAGAACTATTCACAATAGCAAAGCCATGGAACCAACCTAAGTGTCCATCATGATTGATTGATAAAGAAAATGTGGTACATATACACCATGGAATATTATGCAGCCATAAAAAAGAATAAAAGCATGTCCTTTGAGCAACATTGATGGAGCTGATGGCCATTATCTCAAGTAAATTGAGTAACAGAAAATCAAATATTTCATGTTCTCATTTATAAGTGAGAACTAAAAAATGAGTACCTATATAAAGATGGAAAGAATAGACAATGGGGACTCCAAAAGTGGGGTGGATAAGAGGGGGCTAAGGGTTGAAAAATTATCTTTTGGGTACAATGTTCAATATTGGGGTGATGGGTATTCTTGCAGTTCAATCCTTACCATTATGTAATATTCCCATGTAACAAACATGCAAATGTACCACCCAAATCTAAAATTAAAAAAATAGCAACAACACATGTACACAAATGTTCATAGAGGCTGTATTAACAACTAAAAGGTAAAAACACTGCAGATGTCCACCAACGAATGTGGTATGTCCATATGTTGCAATATTATTCACCCATAAAGAATGAAGTACTGATATGTGCTACAATATAAATGTAAAAATATATGAAGCTTAGCTAACAAAGTCAAACATAAAGGTCACATATTGTATGAATAAATTTATATGAAACATTCGGATGATGGAAATTGAAAAAGACACAATGCAGACTGAACTTTGTTTCAGGCTGGATGGGATAAGGGGAAGGGGAGTGACTGCTCAATGAAATGCAGTTTCCTGTTGCGGCAATGAAAATCTTTCAGACTAGGTAGAGGTGGTGGTTGCAACACTGAAAATGTACTGAATGCCATAGAATTGCACAGTGTCAAGTGGTCAGTTTTTGTTATAGGGATTTTACCTCAATAAATGAAAATGAAAGGAGAGGAAAAAAATAGGTGACTTTGATTTTAATAATACCTTTTATTCAACCCGATATATTCAAAATATCATCATTTCACTATGTAGTCATAGAAAAATATTGAGATACCTTATATTCTTTTTTTTTTTTTTTTTTTTGAGATGTAGTCTCGCTCTGTTGCCCACACCGGAGTGCAGGGGCGCGATCTGGGCTCACTGCAAGCTCCGCCTCCTGGGCTCATGCCATTCTCCTGCCTCAGCCTCCCAAGTAGCTGGGACTACAGGCGCCCGCCACTACGCATGGCTAATTTTTTGCATTTTTAGTAGAGATGGGGTTTCACTGTGTTAGCCAGGATGGTCTCAATCTCCTGACCTCGTGATCCACCCGCCTCGGCCTCCCACAGTGCTGGGATTACAGGCGTGAGCCACCGTGCCCGGCCTGATACCTTATATTCTTTATTCCATACTAAGTCTTCAGAATTTGGCCTATAACTTATACTTAGCAGCCCACCTCCATTCAAAACAGCCATATTTCAAATGATCAACAGCTACCTGTGGCAAATGGTTATCAAATTGAATAGCATAAGGCTATTATATATTATATAGCATAGCCTTGCATATATATTTTCTAAAAACCACACCAGTGTGTTCACAAAAAAAAAAAAAAAAAAAAAAAAATACATCTCACCATGACAAAACTAGTGACTTGAATAGCTTGTTAATTTATGTGTATCCACCAAAGTCGCAGGGAATATTATGATAGCTAGAAGTGCATTGAGCTAAGTGGTGTTGCCATTGTTTGATTACCTGAGATATGTGTGTGGGATGTGAAGCTCTTTCCTTGAAAGCCCTTTTCTGAGGTCCAAGTGAAATTTTATGAAAGAAGACAGATTCCATGGAGGAGGCTGGGGTTTAGACGTCTCATTAGCTGGCATTAAAATTCTGCAAAAATCTTGATTTTCTTTTTTTTTTTTTTTTTTTTTTTTGAGACGGAGTCTCGCTCTGTCGCCCAGGCTGGAGTGCAGTGGCCGGATCTCAGCTCACTGCAAGCTCCGCCCCCCGGGTTTACGCCATTCTCCTGCCTCAGCCTCCCAAAAATCTTGATTTTCTAAACAATGGTTGGTAAAATAATTTGGTCTACTCTTGGATTTAAACGTACTCTACTTAGAAAACACTAAGAAAAGTTTATATTTTGAAAGGCATTTAGAAAGGCACAGACAAAATTAATTATTATTTGCTGAGTGACAATAACAGTACTAACAAGAACAGTACTGAATATATGCCAACCATTTTTCTAAGGGATTTATATACATTATCTCATTTAATCCTCACAATAGTCTGATATGATAGTTACTATTATTATTCCTATTTCCAGATGAATAAACAAATGGAAGCAAAACAAACTCTGAGGCCCAGAAAGATGGTATTACCTTTCTGAGGCCACTTTAATCAGCAGTGGAACCCGGTTTAAAGCTAGGCCGTTGGATTCTGGGGTAAGTAATCCTAACATTTATGCTGGAGTTTCTCAACCTTGTAACTACTATCACTTAGTGATGGGTAATTGTCTGTTGTAGGAGCCTATCCCAGCATTGGCGAATGTTTAGCAGAATTCTTGGCCTCTACTAAGTAGATGCAGTAGGACCTCATCATTCAAAGGTGTAAAGCACAACCCAAAAATGTCTCCAGAGATTTCTAAATAGCCCCTGGGAAGCAAAATCATCTCTGGCTGAGAACCACTGCTTTAAATTAACTGCCTCCCTGTACCATGTACAAAAGTGCACTGAGTACCTTCTAGTAGGAGATATGACAACAGAAGCAAGAGGAAAGAGTGATGAGAGGAAGGGGCCATGAGTCAAGGATTGTAAGTGGCCTCCAGAAGCTGTGAAAGGCAAGAAAACCAATTTTCCTTTAGAAACTCCAGAAAAAACGAAGAACAAAACCAAAAAAAAAAAAAAAAAAAAAAAAAAAAACCAGCCCACTTAACACCTTGACTTTAGCCCAGTAAGACTCATTTTGGACTTCTGACCTAAACTCAAAGAAAATACATCTGGGTTGTTTAAAGCCATTAGTTTAAGTTTATGGTCACGTACCTCAAAATAATAAGAGCTATTTATGACAAACCCACAGCTAATATCCTACTGAATGGGCAAAAACTGGAAAAGTTCCCTTTGAAAACTGGCACAAGACAGGGATGCCCTCTCTCACCACTCCTATTCAACATAGTGTTGGAAGTTCTGGCTAGGGCAATCAGGCAAGAGAAAGAAATCAAGGGTATTCAGTTAGGAAAAGAGGAAGTCAAATTGTCCCTGTTTGCAGATGACATGATTGTGTATTTAGAAAACCCCATCGTCTCAGCCCAAAATCTTCTTAAGCTGATAAGCAACTTCAGCAAAGTCTCAGGATACAAAATTAATGTGCAAAAATCACAAGCATTCTTATACACCAGTAACAGACAAGCAGAGAGCCAAATCAGGAATGAACTTCCATTCACAATTGCTTCAAAGAGAATAAAATACCTAGGAATCCAACTTACAAGGGATGTAAAGGACCTCTTCAAGGAGAACTACAAACCACTGCTCAGTGAAATCAAAGAGGACACAAACAAATGGAAGAACATACCATGCTCATGGATAGGCAGAATCAATATTGTGAAAATGGCTATACTGCCCAAGGTTATTTATAGATTCAATGCCATCCCCATCAAGCTACCAATGAGTTTCTTCACCGAATTGGAAAAAACTGCTTTAAAGTTCATATGGAACCAAAAAAGAGCCCGTATTGCCAAGACAATCCTAAGTCAAAAGGACAAAGCCGGAGGCATCACGCTACCTGACTTCAAACTATACTATAAGGCTACAGTAACCAAAACAGCATGGTACTGGTACCAAAACAGAGATATAGACCAATGGAACAGAACGGAGCCTTCAGAAATAATGCCACACATCTACAACCATCTGATCTTTGACAAACCTGAGAAAAACAAGAAATGGGGAAAGGATTCCCTATTTAATAAATGGTGCTGGGAAAATTGGCTAGCCATAAGTAGAAAGCTGAAACTGGATCCTTTCCTTACTCCTTATACGAAGATTAATTCAAGATGGATTAGAGACTTAAATGTTAGACCTAATACCATCAAAACCCTAGAAGAAAATCTAGGTAGTACCATTCAGGACATAGGCATGGGCAAGGACTTCATGTCTAAAACACCAAAAGCAACGGCAGCAAAAGCCAAAATTGACAAATGGGATCTCATTAAACTAAAGAGCTTCTGCACAGCAAAAGAAACTACCATCAGAGTGAACAGGCAACCTACAGAATGGGAGAAAATTTTTGCAATCTACTCATCTGACAAAGGGCTCATTTCCAGAATCTACAAAGAACTCAAACAAATATACAAGAAAAAAACAAACAACCCCATCCAAAAGTGGGCAAAGGATATGAACAGACATTTCTCAAAAGAAGACATTCATACAGCCAACAGACACATGAAAAAATGCTCATCATCACTGGCCATCAGAGAAATGCAAATCAAAACCACAATGAGATACCATCTCACACCAGTTAGAATGGCAATCATTAAAAAATCAGGAAACAACAGGTGTTGGAGGGGATGTGGAGAAATAGGAACACTTTTACACTGTTGGTGGGATTGTAAACTAGTTCAACCATTATGGAAAACAGTATGGCGATTCCTCAAGGACCTAGAACTAGATGTACCGTATGACCCAGCCATCCCACTACTGGGTATATACCCAAAGGATTATAAATTATGCTACTACAAATACACATGCACACGTATGTTTATTGCGGCACTATTCACAATAGCAAAGACTTGGAATCAACCCAAATGTCCATCAGTGACAGACTGGATTAAGAAAATGTGGCACATATACACCATGGAATCCTATGCAGCCATAAAAAAGGATGAGTTTGCGTCCTTTGTAGAGACATGGATGCAGCTGGAAACCATCATTCTTAGCAAATTATCACAAGAAGAGAAAACCAAACACCGCATGTTCTCACTCATAGGTGGGAACTGAACAATGAGCTCACTTGGACTCGGGAAGGGGAACATCACACACTGGGGCCTATCATGGGGAGGGGGGAGGGGGGAGGGATTGCATTGGGGAGTTATACCTGATATAAATGATGAATTGATGGGTGCTGACGAGTTGATGGGTGCAGCACACCAACATGGCACATGTATACATATGTAACCTGCACGTTATGCACATGTACCCTAGAACTTAAAGTATAATCAAAAAAAAAAAAAAAAAGAAAAAAAAAAAAAGTTTATGGTCATTTGTTATAGTGGCACTAGAAAATAAATACAGGGTGTGGCCAAATTTCATCACAGTTCTGTCAGGATTTCTGATTCCTATGTCCATGATTAGGTGACTGAAAACCAGAAACTTTAAGTAACTGGGCCCATGGTCCCAGAGCCAGTAAGGGTGGAACAAAGATTTAAAACTAGGGCCATTTTACTGCAAAATCTGGGTTTTTCCCACCCACCATGAGATGTTTCACTTACTTTCCCAACACTCAGGTATAATACAATATTTATTTAATTTTGACTACTTGAAGATGTAGAACATAGATAACACTCTTTTGGGAGGGCATCTGGAAACAGACATCCATTTCTAGGTAGAAAAATACTTGTAAAAAAGTAATGCTAAAGATAATCTTCCTTTTTTTATCTCAACTGTTAGTGACACCGGAGGAGAGGATTCTGGTGATTTCCCCATCAATCTGGAAGAGAGATTCTTGGAGATTTGGAGAGAGAAAATAGAATAAATATTCTTTCACTGCAGACCAGTGTCCTTAAGCAGCTGTGTTACCATTGGTGCTAATTATTTTGACTAGCCTATTCATTTTTAAACTTTTGGGAAAATCCATCTGCACAAAATTTCTTTGAAAAAAATCTAAGTAACAAAATTTAGGCTTGCAATCAGCACTCTTTTTAGCATTATGATTAAGCAGCAGATTAATCTGACCTATGTGTCCTGTTTGCCAGACAATTAAAATACTGACAAAGTCATGAATAAATCCTTGAATGAAGTAATATCATATTCAATGTAAATGTTCTCATTATGCAAAGGTATTTTTATCAGAAGTATGTTTATGATGGTTCTATAACATGATGATTAAGGCTTTGGAGTTGGACAGCTGTAGCTCCACGTCCTCGATCCCGCACCTACTAGCTGTGTGCTCCTGAGCAATATACTCAGCTACTTTAAATCAGATGGACATAATTATAGAAGCTTCCTCAGAGGGCTGCAGTGAAGATTCCGGAGACAGCACAGAAGAAACCATTGAGTACAGTGTCTGGTTACTCCGAATATCTCCTGATCTTTTTTTCTTCTTCTTTTTTTTTTTTTTTTTCTGAGACAGTCTCGCTCTGTTGCACAGGCTGGAATGTAGTGGTGTGATCTTGGCTCACTGCAACCTATGCTTCCCAGGTTCAAGCGACTCTTCCGCCTCAGCCTCCTGAGTAGCTGGGATTACAGGCGCCCACCACCACATCCGGCTAATTTTTGTATTTTTAGTAGAGACGCAGTTTCACCATGTTGGTCAGTCTGATCTCGAACTCCTGACCTCAGGTGATCCACCCGTCTCGGCCTCTCAAAGTGCCAGGATTACAGGTGTGAGCCACTACGCCGGGCCGCCTTCTGATCTTTTACATTTTTTCCCCCGTGTAGCCTCTAACTATGCTATTCAGAACTGAATCCATGCCTTCCTTCTGTGCTCCCTGAAAATCTGCCTGTATTCGCTATTTTAATGAATGTTACCTCCATCCCTTTATCCAATTGCCCAAATCCAGTTGTCATGAAAATCTCTTTCCTCTGGTTTCTGATCACCAGTCTCCCACCCTGACTGCAAATCTGAACAATTTCATTATGTTCTACCTCATAGCTAGTTATTATGATATGGTTTGGATTTGTGCCCTCATCACATCTCATACTGAATTGTAATCCCCAGTGTTAGAGGTGGGGCCTGGTTGGAGGTGACTTGATCATTGGAACTGAGTTCTCATGAATGAGTTAGCACCATACCCTTGGTGCTGCCCTAGTGATACTGAGTGAGTGCTTGCGAGATCTGGTTGTTTTAAGAGTGTGTAGCACCTCTCCGTGCACGTTGCTCCAGCCGTATAAGATCTGCTTGCTTTCCCTTCACCTTCCACCACTATTGTAAAGTTTCCTGAGGGCCCCCCAGAAGCCAACCAGATGCCAGCATCACGCTTCCTGTATAGCCCATAGAATTGTGAACCAATTAAACCACTTTTCTTTATAAATTACCCAGTCTCAGGAATTTCTTTATAGTAGTCCACAAATGGACTAATACATATACTCTGTGCCCATCTTAAATCTGTCCATTCCTTGTGTGAGTTCAGACTCTATCATTTCTTCTCAGTCTCCTAGAGTGACTTCCCTGCTTTCAATTTGCCCATCAGTCACCTATTCTCCATGCCCCGCTAGAGTGGTTTTTTTGGTAATATGTGTATACAGTCCTATTGTACTGTATTGTAAAACCCTTGGGGCAGGGCGCGGCGGCTCAGGCCTATAATCCCAGCACTTTGGGAGGCCGGGGCGGGCGGATCACGAGGCCAGGTGATCAAGACTATCCTGGCTAACACGGTGTAACCCCGTCTCTACTAACAATACAAAAAATGGGCAGGGCGTGGTGTCTTGGCACCTGTAGTCCCAGCTACCCAGGAGGCTGAGGCAGGAAAATGGCGTGAACCCGGGAGGCGGAGCTTGCAGCAATCAGAGATCTCGCCACTGCACTCCAGCCTGGGTGACAGAGCGAGATTCCGACTCAAAAAAAAAAAAAAAAAAAAAAAATAATAAAAAAAAATTATAATAAAAACCTTGTTTTCAGGCTGGGTGCAATGGCACATCCCTGTAATCCCAGAACATTGGGAGGCCAAGGTGGGTGGATAACTTGAAGTCAGGAGTTTGAGACTAGCCTGGCCAACATGGTGAAACCCCTAAAAATAAAAAAAAAAGTACAAAATTAGCCGGGTGTGGTGGCAGGTGCCTGTAGTCCCAACTACTCGGGAGGCTGAGGCAGGAGAATAACTTGAACCTGGGAGGCAGAGGCCGCAGTGAGCTGAGATCGCACCACTGCACTCCAGCATGGGTGACAGAGTAAAACTCTGTCTCCAAACAAACAAACAAACAAAAAAAACCTTTGGTTTCCAATAACCTTTAAAAACCTTCCTCTCCAGACTCCTGTCCTGTCAGCATCAGTACTTGCTTATACCTGTTAACAGTGGCTATATAATAGAACGATCCCAGCAGCTTTTAAAAATAGCAATGTTCCAGTCCCTAGGAACTTTCCCAAATGAATTAGAATAGAATCTCTGGGTTCAAGAAGTAGTGTGCGTTTTGTCTTGGCATTTAAAAAAAAAAACTCTATTTTTTTAAATTAAAAAAGTTTGAAAACATCAACAAAAGGAAAAAGTGGTACAATGAATCTCTGTATATTTACCTTCAGTATTTGACAATGATCAAGATTGTGCCATACTTGTTGAACTATACCGTTTTTGTTTAAATTTTCTTTTCTTTTCTCTCTCTCCTTCCTTCCTTCCTACCTTCCTTCCTTCCTTTAAATGCATTGAATTAAAAATACATTATTTAAATTAATTTTTTTTACTTTGTTTAATGGGACTATTAAACATTTTAAAATTATGTATATGGCCTACATTATATTTCTATGGGACAGTGCTGAACTAGACCCTGAACTCCTTCAGGGCAAGAAGGTCTAATTCCCATTGTAATTTCTATACTTGCGAAAACTGCTTGTTTTATAATAGACATAATAAATGTAGGGGAAATAGTAGACCCCAAGTTTTAAAATAGAGGTCATAAACTCAGAGTACAATTAGTATATTGTCAGGATTCTTTAATTTTGTATAAAATGTTAGAGATTTTTAAAAAATTCACATTAAACTGATTAAGCTGATGATGTACTCCACTTGAGGATGATGGTATTAACATTCTTAAATAAATGTACTCTCAAAAACAACAAAAAACAAAAGCTAAGTTGTGTATTTTTGGCACAAAATGTATGGAAAAGGTGGAAGATAAATACCACTGTCCAGAGAATAAATGATCTGTACTTGGATAAAACTGCTTTAAAAATCAAGCCTTGTGGCCATAAATCTCCTGAAGTTCAAGTGCTAATCAGACTTCTGGAGAGGATGACTTTCTGGCTTTTGACCTGAAAGGCAAGCAGTGAAAGGGCCAGATCTGAATCATGAAAGCAAAACCCTTATAGACAGTGAAGATCTGACATAACTTTTTGAAGTATCCAGGGGTGATGAGATTGTCAATGACAAGCACACTCCAAAGCATACATGTTTTCTCCCTTGTGAAAGCTTTGCTGGCACTGAAAAGGTAACACCCCGGATAAGGTGGAAACACATTCTACTGTTTCTAGTACTTGTACTTTAAATATCCATTTTTTCCTATATACACACACACCTACTATATAGATGTGTGTGTGTATGTGTGTAACACACAGGGATCAAACAGAAAGCCCTCTCTCGGGATATTTCAATGAAGAGAACCCTTTTTGAAACAATCAGGCAAAATGAAACAGTCAGAGGCAAAATGAATCTCCATTTCTTATTTATCACCTGTCTACCTCGTTGTGACTGGTACAGAATAATCTTTCTTTGGACCTTAGTGATGTCTCAGAACCAAGTTCTAGAAAATGAGTATCTACTGGCTTCAGTTAAGTGAAGGATGAAAATGCACTGTTTGGGGCAACTCCAGTTATTTAGAGGCCTTGTCAGTCGGAAGCACATGAAGGCTTGAAGGTCTTTTCCCCTTATTTTCCTTACTTCTGTGGCTAAGAGTGTTTAAACCTAAACCATTGTCTTCTAAGCTCATGAACTAATTGAAACATAACGTTTCATCCTACCGCATCTCTGTAAATATTATATTATGTTGCTATAACTGAAAAGGATAGCTACACTTTACATATGAATTGCTATATAAGCTACATAGAAAGAGCTATGCTTTACATATATTTTCATTAAAACAACTCAAAAAACCCTAAGACATGGATTGTAGTTGAAAATAAATAATTTCATTCTCACATTGCTCTTTCAAGAAAACCAAGAAACAACATTTTATTTTACAATACAGGTTAATTATTCAGGGTATACAGTTGTGGTAATCTTGATGCTTATCCACCTATACCCCCATTATCCAGTTTATCCTAAGTTTACTCTGTAGTGGCATGAAACTGAACTAGCCACCACGGGAATTTGTGCTGCTGATTCCACAGGGAACTTGAAAGTCAGATCTTTAACTGTAAGAGTGTGCAGGAAATCGATAAAGGAGACAAATCCCACTAATTGCCCATACTTCATTATTATGGGGGGAAAAAAAATCAGACCTGTATCATCTCAAAGTACTCTAACATAATTTACTTTATGACACACCTGGATTCTGACTTTCATCCTCTCGATTTTCAGTTTAGTCTAGTAATTATAAGTTTGAATAAGACTCAGTTCATTTATAAGTAAGAAAAAATATGCTAATGGTTTTAATAGGAGCTCATTCTTATTCAGTGCTTTTATAACAGGAATTGTGTTAAATTCTTGAATGAATCATACCATTTAATCTTCACAGCTATCTAAGGAAGTATATAATGCTGTTATCATGCCCCCATTCTTTTTTTTTTTCCACAAAGAAGGAACTGAAGTTAAGAGAGATTAAGTAACTTGGCAAAGTTGTATTTTACTATGCAGTAGATCCAGAATCTCACCCTGATGAATACTTTTTAAGGATGTGTTCTCTTAACCACTACCGCCATTGAACTCTGCATATCTTTGGTATTGAATGGTCAAAACAGAGGGATAAGGAAGCAAACCACCATGGGAACCTGTCCTGTTGTTTCCGTATTTTCTGATTAATTAAATTGGTCAGATTTAACTACTCTCCTTTCCAAGTAAAAGACTCTATAACCAAGTTAACCTCAAGAGGTTTGACAGCAAGATGCTATTAAGGAAGGAAAATATATCCTTCCTGACCATGAATAAATAGAAGAAAACAAAGTCATTATTCGTAGCCTTTATCTTTTCACAGAAGACATTTGATTAACTTTAAAATTAGTCTTAGCTTTTCATTTGTTTTGTTTATTTTGAGACTCAATGAAATTCTCTCCTAGTCTCCACAGGCTAAGATACTATATCTTAGCAGCAAAGTTACTTCATTCAAGGCTGTCTTAGTGAGACAGTTCACTTCTCACTTACTTCAGAAACATTTATCTATTTCATAGAACACATCACATAGAACAGCCTGTGGACAGAATATTTTGCTCCAGGTGAAGCTGTTCAGATCCTCAGCTGAATATACAGTAAATAGAACATTACACAGGAAACTGCTAGGGGAACATATGGTCTTTGTCAACAGTGAAATCTCTGAACTGTACGCCATCATTAGCAATGGGCTCACTAGATTCAAATACAGAACTACACATGTTCGCATAAGCTCTGATGACTCAAACATTTGCCCTAGCTAGGACCAGTTGACAGTATCTGTCTTCTATTCAAAGAAAAGTTGAGGGGTACCCGATGTCTAAAATAATTGACTTTCTTAGGAGGAGAAACAATATACCTGCCTAAAGCTGGGATCTTATCATTTCAATGAGTCAGATCATTACATTTGAATTATAGCCCATAACAATTCACTAGGCTAAAATTATGAAAAGCTGGTCTCTTGCCAATAGAATTAAACCCAGACTACTTTGTTTTCAGCTAGGATAGTCAAACATATGTGTCACACAGCAGCCTTCCCTGGTGCAATGAAGATGCAAATTGAAAGCTACAAGTTATAGCCCTAAGCAATTTTTTACCCATACATATGGGAAAATACAAATTTTTAATATGTAATTCGCTTGAGACTTCTGACATTTTTCCTGCCTAGGGAGACGTTAGAACATTATGGGGGCACATTACCTTTAATCCATATACAAAACTGTCCTTGGTGGCCAAGAAGACTATTTGTTTATTTCTAGCATATTCTTTTTCTCCCTTAGATAAATGGTTTATGTGTAGAGCATATTTAACCAGCTACTTGTTTGTCTTTCAGCCCTAGAACTCTATGTGGTTTGTTGTATCTGGTCTCCAAAAATAGCCTGCAATAAGCCATGTCTTCCCTATCTAGGCCCCTTCCGCACTGCATCTGGGCTCATCTGTGTGACCAAAAGAATGCAATGGAAATGACACTGTGTGACTACTGAGACTAGGTTACTGGAATCAGTAAGGCTTCCACCTTGCTCTATTGGAATGCTTGCTGGCAGTCAGTCACTATGTAACAAGTTCAGCTACTCCGATATCTACATACTGTGAAGATGTCCAAGACACCCACATGATGAGGCTATGCAGAGAACTAGAGAAAGAGTAAGAGATGACTGGCATCTTTCAACTGATCCAGCCATCTCAGCCGAGAGGACAGACATGTGAGTAAGGAAGCCATCTTGCCCATTTCAGTCCCCAAAGACAGCATGTGGAGACGATCCAAGGAACTCAGCCAACAGCCAGAAAGAAGCCCTAGAAACAGTACCTCAACTGAGCCATTCTGCCCATCTCCAGACATTCAAGCCACCCTGGCTGAGGCCTCAGACATGAGGAAGTAAAGACAAGTCTTCACAGCTGTGCGATGCCCAAATTCCAGGCACAGAGACTCATGAGCATAATAGTGAGAGAGTTCACTTCTCACATACTTTAGAAACATTTATCTATTTCATACAGCGCATCACATAGGACAGAATATTTTTGGTTGTTGTCTTATGTCACAGAATATTATGGTTGTTGTCTTATGTCACAGAATTTTGGGATAGTTTGTTACACAGCAATAGATTACTAGATTAGGCTTTTATCTCTGCCCTAAATACTGGTAAATGTGGATTTACGCTACAATTTAAGGCCCAACGTGGAATCTATTCTGCTTGAACTTCTCCATTTCAAGGGAAGGCCAGTTTTACATACAACTTTTATCAAGAAAGTACTTCTTATAACCAACTCAAATTTTTCATGGTACAAATAGATTCATTCTTTTTATCTCTCTTCTTCTATTCCCAGGAATAAAAAGAATATGTAGTTGCAGACTTTTACAAAATAACACATTTTATATTTAAAGGTCATTCTTAAATCATCATCCGTACTTCTCTACACTAGGATTAAAAAAAAAAAATAGAAAAGGCTTTGGAGTTAAGGAGACCTCTGACCTCTATTTGAATTTCAACTCTGCTGCTTAAAACTATGGCTTTCAGTGAGTTTATAAATCTCAATGATCTTCAGTTCCTGCCCTTATAAAATTGGGGGTAATGATGCCTAACTTATGTGTTTGTTGGGAGGGTTAGTGTGAGACAAAGTAGGTAAAATGCACAGTAGCACTGTGCTGTGCGTAATAAATGTGTAATAAATGATAACCTTTTAAATATGTTGGCTTTTACATCTTTGTTTCTCTACTTCAAACTCTTTTCGTGTTTTTCACAGACCTCTTAAAGTAATCCAAACTGGCCACTGTGATGTAATAATATATTAGTGAGCTCAATGTAGCCATTTCATAGTACATATACATTTCAAAATATCATGTATATGACACATGTATACAAATTTTTGGTGTCAATTAAAAAGCAAATTAACATAAAACAACCTGGACATCATAACTTAACAAATGTGACTCAAGATCTGAGGAGGTCAATTCAGAAGGAAAAGCATAGGTATCCTTATTCTACTTTTTGGGTAATTTGTTATCAAAAAAAAAAAAAAAAAAAAAGAAAGAAAAAAGATAAAAGAAAACCATCACTCTAATGTATCAATTAACCAGAGTCAAAGAAGGTATTTATACTTCAGAATAAAAGCTGTTATCCTGAACTCTGAATTCAAAAGAAACTGGTATCAATTGCTTCCTTGTTAATGAATAGAGGGTTGAAAGAAGAATCGAAGTCAGGTTCAGGATTTATAATAATGCTTTTTTCCCCCCCTAAATCCATAACAGAACTTGAAGGGGAAAAAAAGCATTTGGTTTCCTTTTCCTTAGCATAAAATGTTTGTTAAAACACCATAAACTTGGTGGCTTTGATGGAGGAGAAAATGCAGACGATTGTAATAGCTCCA
Organism: Piliocolobus tephrosceles; assembly: GCF_002776525.5. NCBI lineage: Eukaryota > Metazoa > Chordata > Mammalia > Primates > Cercopithecidae > Piliocolobus > Piliocolobus tephrosceles. The sequence goes on along the minus strand of NC_045455.1, from coordinate 20,651,924 downwards.
TGCAGGCTACGTGCTGTCCACTCCTGAATGTCCTGGGCATGTGACAGAGGGGCTACCAGGCACATACCACTGTTTTTGGCACCAGCAGCCACAGAGCTGGGAATTGCCATTAGTGGCATTCTCTCAGAATACAAAGGATAGCCATACATACTGTATATCAAATGTATAATAAAGACGGTATATGAATGGGGATAATTAACATCCAAAGAACCATCATAACTTAGGAGTTCACAGACCCTGTAATTTAGAAAGTTGCCAGTAGACTAATCAGCAATGCAGAAAGTAGAAAATGAAATGAGGCCTCGGGCACACTGCTGTTGCACTGCACAATGTCACTTTGTGTGGATTCGCAAATTTGAAGCTACATCACTTTATACACAAATAAGAAGCTGAATAATAAGTAAGGAGGATAGATCATGAGTAATAAATTAGCCTTGCTCTGTAATAAATACATGCTAAATAAGGAAGTTGAGTTTAAATAACTTTGACACATATCCAATACTGACAGTAATTGTGTAAAGTACATGTAACAGCCTTACCTTCCAGACTAGCACAGCTGCCACTGACCATTCCACCACGGGTTATTTCAACAAATCCTTTATCTGAATAGCAAAAATATATTTTATTGCCTTAATCAAAACTGAGATTGGTTTCTTTGGATAAGTTATGCAAAAAGAGCAAATTAAGACTCAAATTCTAGAAATTTGACTGCCACGAGAAAAGGTATTACGTCTGCTAAGACTGGGGAAAGTGGCTATTGATTGTTTTAAAAAATGGACAGGTACCTAGAATGGTAGTGAAGTTTTTTTTTTTTTTTTTTTTTTTTTTTTTTGCTTTACTTTTCTGTAACTGAACAAAAGTAGTAACCTCTCCAAGGGATTTTGGTAACCTGTAAGATTGGGATTTTGTAAAATGAGAATCAAAGTTTTACCCAGTCACCAAATCATCTGTCACTCAGCAGGTGGATATGAGGAGGAAACAACTGCCCTTTTTCTCGAACAATTACTGTCTCTCTATGACTCTACGTGAAATTTATTTCACATTTTAGATTCATTCTATCCCTTAGGAGAGTATTACAAATGATAACGCTACTACCATTGAAAATAATTAAGTGCATTTGTAGCCTGGTATTGTGTTTGCATAAAGGCAAAATGAAAACACAACAAAAAAGAAGCTTCTGGTACACAGAGCAGTTAATGTGAGAGGCTATTCAAAAGGAAACCTAGTTCTAGTCATGTCTTTTAGCATGATGTCTTTTTTTTTCTTTGCATCTGTCTGGTCTGTCATAACAAGAAGATGTTTATGGCTGAATTGTTCACCAGACCCCAATCAAGAGTTATCACAGTTTGGATCATTGAGTTCTTTCCTTCCGTATTTGTATATTCATTATAAGAGGTGGTTTTGAATGGTGTCTGCGAGTCTTGTCTGTTTCATAGCCATCAACTATTATGGATGTCACAGAATTATGCATAATTTTACAGAATGCAAATTGATTAGAAGCTTAGCCCAAAGGAATATAAACAGGAGGAGTTTTGGAATGAGAACCCAAAAAAGAGTTAGTTGCTTTTCCATGGGAAAATATGTTAGCATGGCTGTATTCACTGCTTCAGGAAAATTATATGCATTTTAGCCATATGTATATTTATGTAAATTTAGATTTTGCTACTCAGGGGACATCTCACAATGTCTAGAGACATTTTTATTTGGCATAGCTGGGAGGAAAAGGAGTAAGGCTGTTACTGGCATCTGGTGGATAGAGACTAGGAACATAGCTGAACACCTTACAAGGCACAGGCAATCCCCCCACAATTATCTCCCCCAAAATGATAACAGTGTCAAGTTTGAGAAATCCTGATTGAGATATGTGGTGTAATTATTTAATATGAAAAAGGAACAACTGTCCTTTTCTTTCATAATCTTAAGTCCTCAAGTACTAAATTCAACAACAGAGAGCTCACTCCATACGCTTATTTGAATCTTGCTATTTATGTTTGTTTCCATTATTAAGAGGACACAGCCTTTTGTGACACTCTGAAACCACCAGAGAGAGTTCCAGGCTTTTCCATGGTAGCCTCCCTAATGAGATAGAATCAAGGAGGCATTTGTTTATTGGGTCAAGATGCTAAAGATGAAATTTCACATTCATCAAATAAAAGTTAATACTCCATCTCTTTCCTACACCCTTTCACTATCACGACCCTCTTTCTTCTTCATTTTTTTTCTTTTTCTTTCTTGATCCCTCTGATGTGATTCAACATGCAAGTTCAAAATATTTTCTTAGGCCAATTGTATTCATTTGAATTCTACGTAACAAATATCTATTGAGTATTCTATATCCCTCAAGGAAGATTTTTTTTTTTTCTCCCACAGGCACTTAGCATATTGATGTAGACAGGAGACAGGGAAATACTGGTCAGAAGAGGGCAGTTCCCCAGCAAAGGCTCCACCCTCAAGCCTGGAAACCTGTGGCCCTAAATGGGAACAGGCATTCCTGTTTTCACACCCCAAGCCTGGAAACCTGGTAATGTACATGGCTCTAAATGAAAACAGGCATGCCTGTTTTCGCAACCAAGTGTTTGGGTGCAAAACCAAACACTGTTGGCCTACCACGTCCCTGTATCCTGTACCCATATAAACCCCAAGCCCCAGACTCCATGAGCTGACAAGCAGAAGAGCAGAGGAACAGAAGAGCAGTGCAACAGAGAAGGAGAGAAGAGGAGGATCTGAATATTGAGAGGAATTCGGCTGGGGAAGGTCAGAGAGAAGATCGGCCACAGTATGGCTGAAATCCAGGGGAGGGTCATCTTCCCACTCCATCCCCTTTCTAGCTCCCCATTCATCCAGCTGAGAGCCTCCACCTGGCAATAAAATCCCCTACATTTACCATCCTCCATTTTGTCTGTGTGACCCGATTCTTCCTGGATGTCGGACAAGAACCTGGGTGCCAAGAGGGCACTGAGCTGGTTAACACTTAAGCCGTCAGCAGACAGCAGAGCTACAGGAGCACTGTAACATGCCCAGTGGGGCTTCAAGAGCCACAGACATCCACCCCTAGACACTACTGTGGGGCTGAAAAGCACTTGGCCCGACTCCTGCATCTGTCTGCATGTTCATCCTCCCTTAAGAGTTTGAGCCATACCCCTTTCACATGTCCTGTAAGAGGGGTCAGGGAACTCTCCCATTTCAGCATGACTAGAGTGACTTTTAAAAAATGTAAATAGGTGGAGAACTAGGGTTTTCTGGCAGGACTAATAGAGACAACTGATGAGCAGAAGTTCAGTGTAAAGCAAAAGGCAGGGCATCCTTGGAGAATGGCTTATGGTGTTGTATTTGAATTGTGGGCAGCATTGGAAACTATTGATAATTAAAGACCACAAGAGTCTTTAACTATAGTTGGATGTAGAACGTGGAGGGACCTAAGGCTAATGAAAGAGTTTCTACTTTGCTAGGTGAGAAGAAAAAAACACTGAAGATTTCAGAGCAAGGGATTGCCACAAGCACTTAGGTCTGTAAGGAAGATTGATATAGATAGCGGTGGACAGAATGCAGTGGAGAGCAGAGAAAATTGACAGGGGGACTAGTGAGGGAATAGGAGCTTGAACTAGGGGGCTGGCACTGGGGAAGATGAAGGAGGATTAGTAAGTGAGACTGTGAAGACGTTGTTAGAATGGCCCTGGACTACAAACAGAGTGTGACAAACAAGGCTGATTGAATCAGAGGCGATTCAAGGCTTCTTAGAGGATGGGGGACTCATTAAAAGAAATCCAAATTCAGAAGGAAGAACAGTATAGGGGAAATATAATGAGTTTAGTTTTGAACTTGTTAAACTTGAGATATTAGGGAAAACTTCAAGTAGACATTCCTATTGTGAAATTCAGAATATTAGAATGAAGCTAAAGAGAGGTTAGAAATGAGGACGTAATTTAGGGTAAGGTGAGTCATTTATAGGGAGATGACAGTTAAAGCCACAGAAATTGGATGAGACTACAGAGGGAAAGAATGGAGAGAAAAGTGGACAGGACCTTGGGGGATGCTCTCATTTGAAGGCATGAAAATAGAACAGAAACAAGTAAAAAAGAGAGAGAGAAAAGAATTAGAGTGATTGCTGAAGAATGAGGACATAACTGTGAGATAAAAACCAAGCAAAGATTAGACTTGAAGAAATTAGGGAGTAGTTAAAACTAAGGAAGGGTCAAGGAGGACAAAGGCTAAGGAAAGGTCAGTGGGTGGATGAGTAGGAAATTACCAGGGACCACAGAGGGAATGTTGACTGTAGATGATTATGGGAGAGGCTGTTGTAAAATCTGTAGAGAGAGATGCAACAGGGCATAAATGCTGAAAAAGGAAACAGAGGAGACAAAGAAAGGAAGCTTGCGCAGTGAGTGTGCATCTAGGTTAGAGGCTTCTAAACAAGTCTCTGCACAGCAAGAAAAGAGCCCAAGTCACTGACTCTTAATAATAAGCTACATCTTCCTTGGCCTTCTATTTTCTTTTTCCTTTTATTCCTGACCTGTGGTCATGAAAAACAAAATCTGAACATGGAAAACAGAAATGAGAAGAAACATGACCAAGTGCAGCGAAGTTAAACATGGACACAGGAATATCAGCATTTTAAGTTTATAGTATAAAAAATAAGGCAAGGACAGTTTTTTTGCTATCACTTCTAAACTCCCAGATTCATTAATCAAAGCATTCATTAATGATTCCTTTCAGAGACCCATTTCCTAAGATTCTGATACTCTTTACTCCAAACAAATGTCTGAAGAATCTGATGTGTCTGACATTTTTATGAAAGGAGGCAGGCCAAAGAAAACTTTATAATTTTAAAGGAGATTTAGGAACATGGTGTAATGTGGTAAGACCCACATTAGTGAACCATGTCCTAATTTACTGAATGAAGCTGTCAGCAGTGCCATAGAAGCAGTGTTTTATATAGATTGAAAAGGCACTTGGCTAGGATTGCCATAGAAGTGCCTAATCCCATCCTTCCTTAACAACAGACTGCATTAGGTCTTTCTTGTGCTGCTATAAAGAAATATCTGAGACTGTGTAATTTATAAAGCAAAGAGGTTTAATGGTTCACGGCTCTGCAGGTTGCACAGACGTGGCACCAACATGTGCTCAGCTTCCGGTCAGATCTCAGGGAGTTTACAGTCATGACGAAAGGCCACATGGCAAGAGCAAGGGAAGAGAGAGGGGGAGGAGGTACCAGATTCTTTTAGACAACCAGATCTCACGTGAACGAACTGACCAAGAACTCACTCGTCACCAGGGGATGGTGCTAAGCCATTCATGAAGGATCTGTCCTCATAATCCAATCACCTCCCATCAGTTTTCATCTCCAACACTGGGAATCACATTTCAGCTTGAGATTTGGATGGGATATATATCCAAACCATATCACAGACCACTGAGTGTGTATACTTCAGGATTCATGAAGACAAGCACTTTCTTTTACAAATGGGTGGCAAATGGACCATAACTTGGAGCAGTTGAAAGATGGTCCCTCTCCCAATGCAGATTTTGAAATAGATACGTGTGATGGGAACAGCTACTGAATCAGGCTAATGGAGATGGTGTCCAGATTCTCCAGATGTTCTCAGGTGCTACAGTCCCTTCTTAAGCCCTGTTGACAGAGCTGAACACTACAGATATCCAAAAACTGAGGGTGTTGTTTCTGAGAGGGTCATCAGTTGGTACAACATGGATGTGGTTGAGACGAGTAACTTCCAAACTGTGTTTTAGCACTGGAACTCTCTCTTATCGGCTAAACTTTAACGTGGGACATTGGAGGATACAAGTTGAGGCACGTTTTAATGTCCAGGAGAATAAAGAGGATCAGCGTCCCAATTTTTTTTTTTTTTTTTTTTTTTTAGCCTTCTTTTAATTGCTAGCAGTGACTTTGAGCCAGCTCTGAAGGAGTTTTAAAACTGCCCTCTTTGATCATCCCTAAGAAACTAATCAAATCCTGAACAAAATAGTGCTTGAATATTCCCAGTAATAATAGAAAATTGCCTGGCACATAGGTCAGTCCAGGGTAATCCTAAGTCCTTTAAAATGTTTGATAAATAAATCTTGAAGTCATGCTACATATTAGGTGCTGAAAACACACTGATAAAAAATAAGACAAAATATCCACCAGCATCCTATGAACTTATGATGGCCTATCAGCTACACTGGTCATCTTGTCAATCTCCAAGTACATCATGAGTTAGATGAGAATTTTTTTCTTTTTTTTTTTTTGAGACGGAGCCTCCATCACTCAGGCTGAAGTCCAGTGGTACGATCTCAGCTCACCGCAACCTCTGCCTCAGCCTCCCAAGTAGCTGGGACTATAGGCATGTGCCACAACGCCCAGCTAATTTTTCTATTTTTAGTAGAGATGGGGTTTCACCATATTGGACAGGCTGGTCTCGAACTCCTGACCTTGTGATCTGCCCACCTCGGCCCCCCAAAGTGCTGGGAGTACAGGTGTGAGCCACCACACCCGGCAGAATATTTTTGTTTTGTAACAGCTGAGAAAATGGATACTTAGGCAGATTTACGATGTGACATGTCTCAGGGTTGTCATGTGCCTGGGGGTGTACCCAGATCTTTCACTCCAAAGCCAGACTCACTGCTTCTCAAGCTTTCAATGTGTGGGTCTGAAACAAAGTCGGATCACAGGGTCATGGAGTCAGAACTAACAACTCTCTCGGGTTCTCTTTGCTACAAATGCCCTCAGGCCTGAACAGACCTCCCCATCCCATCATTTCTTCACTAAGCTCAGCAGTCTCTCCTCAAAATGGTACCTTAGGAGACAAGGTCAAGGTGAATTCTCTTTACCAGCTTATATTAGATTTCATGGTGCATCCAAAAGACTTATAATTCACGAAAATAGAACTCCATACAATGCTTTTTGTGTGTGTGTGACAGGATTTGAAACTTGAAAAAAATAGTGCTGGGTTTTTCCACACTGCGGCTGCTCTATGTTGCTTTGTAGATAGTCTCTAACTTTTTTCTTTTCAATTTCTGACTGAGTTTTCATAAGAGTGAATGAGAAATAAGAAGAAAAATTGGCCTCACTTAAAAATGAGCCGATTATTCCCCTGCCATGACTTGTTTTTGAATATTAAAAAAGTAATAAAATTAAAATAGTCTTTGGGAAGAAGACTCAGTACAAAGCCTTATTCTGCTTTGACCAAAAAGAGTCCTCTGAGATGGAAGTAAAGCCTTTCTTATGTCAAACACACACATTTGTTTATGAAAGAGATGTCTTGTTAACTTATTATGGAAGAAAATCATTAGAAAAACTACAAGGAAAACACATTTGGGGCAAAAAGGGAGCTTATGATACACATAAAGCTGCAACTAGTTTATGGTTAGGATGGCTAAGATGGAAATACCATCAAAATCACTAACATTCTGTTTTAAGATTTATTTCTGACTGAGGTCACAGAGAACTGTCTCTTTTATTTTGCAACAAAATAATAATAATAAAATAAACCCACCCCTCCTCTCCCCCATGCCACAAAGAAATCCTCATTGCAGTTTTATGATCCTTCAAAAGACAACACTGCTTGTTTTTCAGAGTGCTAGGTCAATAGAACAACACAGTTGCGTATTAAATTAAAGTGCATTTCACAGCTTATTTCTGATTTTATGGCACCTCTTCTAGTTTCTGCCAGCAGAAAAAAAAATCTGCTTTCATAGTGGAAGTCTGACAAGTTATTTCAACTATATTAACAGCAGGCTACAGGCAGTTGCTCTTTTGTGCTTTCTGGCATTCCTACAGTACCAATGATTTCACAAGGGTCACAATGTTGGAGTTTGGGGGATGACACTGGAATTGCACTTACTGTCAGTTTTCTCTTGAGAAAGACATATGAAGGAAAGTTTCTGCCAAACACAAACTCTTGGCAATGTAGTTCCAATTCAGTGATCAATAAAGGTGGTCGCTACTACCCTTAACACCAAGCCACCAACCAAAAAGCAGCAAGAAGTGCAGATTTATGCCTGTAACAAACACTTTTACATTTGTCTTAGTCCAAGTCTTCCAGGAAGCAGAGCCTGAAACATGGATCAAGGTGCTAACATTTTATTTCAGAGAGATAACCCGAAGCAAGGAGACTGAGGAATCAAGGAGAAATGAGACACAGAAGTAAGCAAAGAATGTGATGTGACACTTCACTGCACTGACTACTGTGTCAAAGTGAGCCAGCAAGAAGCTGAGCAGGTCCCTCTGAAGGCTTGCCTACTCACCGTGATGCTGGGCTTCTAGGGAAGGACTCCCAGGGAAAACATTTCCTAGAGAGGTCCACAGAAGACAGCAGTGAGACGGCATCTTGGCCTGGCTTCTTCTAGTCACCTGTGTCATGGCTCACCTAAGGGGAGCTCTTTTCCCAGCACTTCCAGGACGCTTCTGGCTCCTCTGCAGCCACTCACAAAGCTAAATCCAATCTGTGCAGTGAGGTCCTCCATTCAAATTCAGAAAAACAGAGCAATATGGCTTAAGTGGGGGGGCAGCCAAGAGAAAAATAAGAAGGTGGTAAGGGAACCTCAGAAGGTATGCCATTGGGTACAATTCAACTGTTAGATTCAGGTCAAAGAGGTGGTTCTGAGATTCCTAACAGACAAAACAGGAAGAAGCATTATGAGCAATAGGATTCATGATATCCATTAAATAAGATCCAGCTGGTTGCTCTGAATACAGCCATTCCTGATACTGAGTCACGGAGAATTTTTTTCCAATGGAACACTGCCACTATGTAAATATAAATAGTGTTCTCATTCATAGTAAATAAAATAATGGGTTTCATTGCACTGTTTTTCGACCCTTCAGTTTTAGATAACGATTTGCTGACAAAGCATGTTTTGGTAAATGGCACAGGGGGGCTGGCAAGGCAGTGAAGGTGTGATAAATGCTAACATGTACAGGGAAAAGAGTACCTATCATGGCCTTCGTGCAGTGTCCCACAATGTTCATTCTCTCAAAGGCACTTTTGGTACATTTATAGCACCACTTGTGCTCTGGGTGAGTTTCATAACTTCTCTGGGGATATTAGTATGTACTACATAGAGTTATCACAAGAATTAAACAAAATAGCTTATAGAAAATTCTAGTGACATAAGATCTGAAAGTCAATAAATGACAGCTAATGACTCTTCACTAGTTTGGCAGAGAAAGAGAGAGAACAGCCGAGGGAAATTCCAAGATTGAAATCATAGGAGGCGAAGAAAATATAGAGTACCTTTACCAGCATCATCAGGAAGGTCTGCATTGAAAGGGAAGATTATTTCAGTTTGTGACATGATGAGTTTGGAAGATCAAAAAGAGATTTAAGTGAAAATGTTCAATACTGAGAATATGCTTGGAAATTGAGGTTGGGGGACCCAAGTTCTTTGTGGTTAAAAAGCGTCTTGAAAATTTCAAATTTTTGAATTATTAACACATTGCTTCAGTATAGGTTGAACATAGCTGACTTTCTCTATTGAGTTATGGAATTTCTCCTCTAATCTCATAAATTCTCCCAGTCCTTATTTTTTTTCTCTTATCTGACTTCTCCAGCATTGAATGTTTACTCATTTACATCCTGTTTATTTCCTCCTCTCCTGGACAACTATATTCTTCTTGCTGTTTATTAGTTAAGTAGAATAAATAAAGGAGAGGCGTGATCCTAATTAGCAGATGTTATAAAATGGCATTCTAATAACACAGAGGTCAATGCTTTATTTGGGAATAAGACTGATGAGAAAATTTCAAATAAATTTGCATCTTTAACTTCAATGGATTCAATAAAAGCTTCGTGAATAGCTCCCACAGAGTGTAGTAAGAATAAACTTAGTTAAAAGATCAATGCCATTTCTGATTTTCAGAAGTTTAAGAGTTTATGAGAAAGGATACAAATTTTACTTACAATATAGATCAATAATAAAATAAAACAGTGAGATTAAGTGTAAAACTGGACAACACAGCCAATTGGTATTCATAGAATAAAGAAAAAATATCTAGAAATGGAAGGTTTGGGGAGCTTAAAGTAGACAACGGAGAAACAGTGGAGTGAACCCTGTCAGCAGTCAACTAAATTTTTGTTTGTTTGTCTCTTCTACCTGGGAGGAGGGGGCAGGGTACTCAGTCCATACTTAAAACAACTTGAAGCTTCAAAATGAGTGTTAATCCTTCAATAGTGAGTCATCTGAATGACCAACGGTTGTTGCCATTACCCTTCTTTACCAGTGTAAAAATAATAACTCCACCTTACACATTCCAAAAAAAAAAAAAGAAAGAAAGAAAGAAAGAAAAACAGAGGAAAGAAGAAAAGGCACAATAATTTAATTCCCACATGAAATTTTGTTAAAGAGGAAATACTGGAAACCTTCAGTAGCAGAAATTGGAATTCCCATTTCCAGACAAAAAGCAAATGCTATGGGAGAAAATGCCTAAATTTAAAGGTGGAGTTCCAAAAACATTATAGAAAAAAACAAAACAAAACAAAAAAACAAAAAACCAACATCGTGAGAGTGAAGGTGTTCTCAAATTGGCCCAGGATTTGTAAAGGATGTGGTTCTCTTGCTGTATTTTGCATAGAAGGGACCACCAACATCCTTTCTCAGGTGAAGCTAATCTTTTCCCTTGTGGGGCATAATAAAGCCAAGGCCTCTGTGCAAAGGGAGTGAGACCAAGGGCTGTTCAACAAACACCATCTTCTGGAACATTCCTCGCCTTTGGCCTTTTCAACAGAGCAGAGACATACAGCAGACATACAGCAGGATAACTGAAACATGTAATAAGAGATTCTTAATCATGTTTTAATTCATTCTCTATGTAGGTTGAATAGTGTCCCCCAAAATGATATGTCCAAGTCCTAAACCCCTGACATCTGTGAACATGACTTTACTTAGACAGAAGGTCTTTGCTGAAGTCAATAAATGAAGGATCTCAGAATGAGGTCATACAATGACTGGTGTCCTTATAGGAGAAAGGAGAAGAATAGACACAGAGACACGTGGGGAAGAAGGTTCTGTGAGGACTGAGGTAGAGATTAAAGTGATACAGCTACAAAGCCAAAGAAAGGCAAGGATTACCCAACGTCACCAGCAGGTAGGGACTTAGATTCTCTGTCAGCGCCTCCAGAAGCAAACAGCCCTGACAACATTTTTATTTCGGACTTCTGGCCTCTAGAACTGCAGGAGAATAGAATTTGTCTTGTTTTGAGCCACCCAATTTGTGATAACTTGGTACAGCAGCTGTAGGAAACTAATACACCCTATCATTAACAAGAATTAAAAATATGTTTTTGGAGAAAACAGAAAAGGCCATTAACTGTATTTTATCTTCTGGAATCACGAGAGTATTCAGAGCTGGAAAGAAAGTAATTTTGAAAGAAACCAATGTGTAAATGCTTGGCTATAAACATTCTAAGCAAAATATCACTAGTTTGAACTAATTGGAGGAAAAGTGCTTCTGATATGGTAAAGAATAATGGTAGAATATTTTCACATACCCATATATTTTCAGAATGAGTTTTAATGCAAGCTTAAGAATGATCCCATTGTAATTAACAAACAAATCCTTCATGGGCTCTCTCTGTGCTACAGGATAAAGCTCTCATGCTTAGTGTCACAGGCTAAGTCTTAGTCTCTGTTACTTGGATGATGTTTCTCTTCCTGCAGTATCTCCCATCACTCCCTCAACTACTCTCTGCACTCAGCTGTATGAAATCACTTGTACATTACACTTCACATCACTATGCCTTTCTGCATACTGTTCTCATGTGACCCAAACCTATTAGTTAATATAAGTAACCACTTATATCGCTTCTATCATTAACCAACCAGTTGATAAGGCAGATATTTACTCCATTAACTTACAAGCTCCTCATTGAATTTTTATAACAACACTGAAAGATACATGTTATCACTTCCATTTTACAAGTGGGGAAACAGTCGTAATGGTTAAGCAATATGCCCAAGGTCAAATAGTTAGTAAATCTTGATCTCAATCTAGAACTTTGTAATAACTAAGCCCATGTCTACCCTTTCCTTTTTTTTTGGTTGAGTTGCATGGCATCCTTCAAGCCTTAGCAGGAAGTCTTCCCAACATTGCCAGGCAGTGCTTCTAGGCTGCTGTTGTCCCTGTTCATATCTCAATATCATGCCTCACATCCTTGTAATTATGATTATATATCCTTGTGATTGACCAAGGAAAAAGATTTAAGGAAATAGACACACACACACATATACACACACAGTCAATTATCTCTATTCATGGTAGCTATGTTCTATAAAGTTTCTGTGGACCTGAATTGTGACTTAATCTCTTTCCTTGGTCAGTTCTTCCATTTTCTTAAGGTGTGGCTATCTCATGTGGATCTTGTTAGATCTGGCAGATACGTATATGAGACCTGAGCTTGACAAATAGAGTCTCCAGTAAAGAAATTCCATCAGATCTCTTTTCTGATCATTATGACTTTGCCTGTGAATGCCTCTCTAAACTCTGTTCCTCTTTGTATAGAATTTAATTAAGATTTCCCACCTACCACTTCTTTATACTTTTCATTAAAAGTTAAAAAGATATTTGAGTTTGAAATAGAGCATATTCACACTCTCTATTAAATCATCTCTCAGAGACAATATTGGATTCTGCTTTCAAAGAAAGCCAGGTTTGAGTACATGCAGTATTTTAGGATACAGCGCAGTGCTGAATTGCAGCAGCTGGTAATTGATATATTGCTCTCGGTTATGAGAACTGTGATCTATAGTACTATAGGGGTTCCTTTGGGGCTTCCATACTGTCTGTGAAACCGAGCTTATCTTACCTGAGAACAAATAAATATTCTGAATAATTCATTAGAATTTACTGATACTGTCAGGGTTGGTGACGTATTTAACGGTTAAGGGTGGAGGGCAAGGCTTTTGGGAGGCTGAATCCCTCCCTCTCCTGATGTTTCACACATATTCTAGAACTTTGAGGTATTTTATATCTTCCATTGACTGGGCTGTTTTGGACCACCACATTGAATTAGCCAATGAAGCCAATCTAGTATCTGGGCCAGTGGTGATAAGCCATGGATAAAAATATCCCAGGTGATTCCCCTAGAGGTGAGGTAAACATTTCACTGGATCTATCCCTCAATCACTCCCTCCACTGCAATAAATCTCAAAATACACACACACACACACACACACACACACACACACACACACACACACATACACACAGACACACATTGTGTTAATTCTCATGCTGCTAATAAAGATATACCTGAGGCTAGGTAATTTATAAAGGAAAGAGGTTTAGTGGACTCACAATTCCATGTGGCTGGGGAGGCTTCACAATCATGGCAGAAGATGAAGAAAAAGCAAAGGGACTTCTCACATGGTGGTTGGCAAGACAAAGAGAGCTTGTGCAGGGAAACTCCCCTTTATAAAACCATTAGATCTTGTGAGACTTATTCACTATCACAAGAACAGCATAGGAAAGACCCACCCCCATGATTCAATTACCTCCCACCAGGTCCCTCCCATGACACATGGGAATTGTGGGAACTACAATTCAAGATTAGATTTGGGTGGGAACAGTCAAACCATATCACACACCCACAAAGACACACACACACACACATACGAGCTATAAATTCTTAGAGTTTTGTCATTGATTCTTTCCCTGAATTCCTCTCAAAACTAACCCATAGAAAGTTCAACAAAAGCTACAGTACCCTGGCCCGGGGGTGGGTAGGAGCAGGGAGGTGGAGGAATCTACATTGTTGATTGGATGGAACCTGAGAGCAGAGGAGGGAGGCAGGGAGGGAGAAGGAAGAGGAGGGAGAGAAATTATATATAAATCCAAAAATATTTTTTTGGAAAGTGAAAACTGGAAAGCATCAGAATGACAGTGTGAAAGTAACTTTATAGTTGCTTCTAAACCAAAGGTTAAGAAATTTGACTTTACGATTTTTTTTTTCCTAAAATCCTTCTGCTTCCATTCAATATATCTGAGCATCCAATCATGGGTCAAATCAAAGGGGCTGGTGTCAATAACTAGGACCTGCTCTAGAGGGTCAGCCACTTCAGACAGGGCTTGATCAGATAGAAGGATAACAATGAACTTTTATTCCGATAACTGGCTTGGCTGGAAATTCCCATTTGTTACTCACAGTTTCCGCGTTTCTTTTTCTAGAGTAATTTCCCTTGAGATTTTTCTTTTTTTTAATAGTTACCCTTTATGTATGTGTGTGTGATACTAATATGTGCAGTGCTATATCCTGCCTTTCATTTTGTTCTTCATGTTTTTCTTATTTTCTTCACTTAACGAGTTTATATAATATTTCATGAAAATGATATAACTCATCCTGGTTAAACTTTCAATAATAGGCTTTCTGATCAGGATCAATATTATACTTTATGTTTTACTTTGAACAGAGTGTGTTTTTGTATGATTCAAGCATTTACTTTGCAGAGGGCTCCTAGAGAACTTGAAGTTGTCTGTACCTGTATATTTTGCCAAAACCACAAGGATCACTCATTTATTTGGAAGATATTGATTGTATGCTAGGCACAGTTATGGGCTCTGGAAATAGGTAAACAAGACGCTCAGGTGCTTGCCTTTGCATAACTTTTACTCTAGCATAAAAGCCAGAAAGTTAATAAATATATATACAATATAGGTAATGACAATTGCTAAGACAAACACCCAAGCAAGAGAGGAGATTAGAGAGTGATGAGAAGGGAGTGGGTCATCTATCTTACATAGCAGCATCAGGAAGGCTCCTCTAGCCAGGTGATATTTAAGCAGATACTAGGAGGACAAGATGGAATGGGCCAGCTAGTGGTCTCAGCAAAGAGAACATCTCAGGCGATGGGACTAGGATGCACAAAGGCAAGGCAGGAAAAGGTTGAATTGTTCAAGAAACAGTAAGAAAGCTGGAGTAGAAAGAAGTGGAGGAATAAAGTCTGAGAATAGCAGGAGAGAATTTCTGAGAGGGTCACATTCTCTGGAGCCAGCCATATAAGAAAATGAGTTAGGTAAGTCAAATTTGAGGCAGCATTTGTTACTCCTTCCCCACCTATCAGCCACTGACAAGGTCTTGGAAGGAGAGAATTAGGATCACCATCTAAGTCATCATCATTGTAGTATTACTGCAAACACAAACAAGTGTAAATGCTACAAACACGAAGGGAAACCCCTGCCACTCTAGTTGCTTGATTTTGCACTGGCTTTGGGAGATTTATATACCAAATCATCTGGGAATTCTGCAGTTTAGTCAGAACATGACCTGTCATTTCCGAAATACAGTAGGTGGACTCATTTGTGCTCTAATCACATAGTATCACAACTATTCACAGACTTTGAAAATCATCTCTATTCAGACCCTTGTCCTTATCTGACCTTGACATACTGAGAGCATTTATGCAGCCTGCAATTTATTCCTTTCTCTTTTAATCTGAGTTATTGGTTGAACTGTTGTTCATACTTGGTTAATCTGCCTTTACCTTTAGGCAGTAATCTATGTGGCTACAAAACTGCTGTGATAAAACTTTTAACTGGCTAATTTTTATGGGGAAAATCTTCTTGGGCCATAAGATTCACTCTGTCTCTCTCTTTTTAATTTATATTTTTATTCTCTATAGCCACTTCCTGTCGCCTATCAAAGATTTTAGTATATTTTTGATTTTTCTGTAAGGCAGTAAAGACATCCTAATTCCCATAAACTTACATTTAAGAAGGAATTCCTGTCACACCAATAGACAGGCAAACAAGACACTCGGGTGCTTGCCTTTGCATAAATTTCATTCTAGTGGAAAAGACAAGAAGTTAATAAATACATATACAATATAGGTAGTGACAGTTACTAAGACAAAAACCGTATAACTAATATGAGTAAACAGCAAATTGTTTCTTAATTTTGATGCTGATTTTTGAAGGCAAGTAAATTTACCTGGTTTTATTAGTCTGAAGAAACTACTAAATAGAGTCACAACTTCAAAGACCTGACTTGGTCTGGTGGCACCTCTGTCTTGCTGGGTATCCTTAAACTAATTATTAATCTCTGTCCACTTCTTCACCTACAAATGTTAATAGAATTTAAAAATTTTAGTAGTATCCAAGTATTACTTGATAAAGGAAGATTCCAACCATAGATCTGTCTGTAAACAGTTATTAAAAACAATCCGTCACAAAACTGTACTTTAAAAAATAAGTGATTAAGGAATACAGATAGTTTATCAATTAGTTCAAAATAAAATAACCTAAAAAGAAGTACAGGTCAAGTGTCTTTAATGTTAGGTGGAAAACTAGAACTAGACAACTATCTGAATAAAACTATAATGTATCCCATTGAAAATGGAAGAGAAAATTTTATTTTTGCATCACATTATGTCAACAAGATTGCTAAGTCAGTGGATTATTAGAATAACAAGTGGATTTTTGGTTGTTAAATTTTATTATTAAAGGATATACATAAAAAAAGGATTATAGCAGGTCTGCAGGCACATTTCTTTTTTGGAGGTATTTATGTTCAATAATTGAAGGATTGTAGAACTTATTTATCATTACAAACCTAAATTTCCCAGAAGAAACTTGTAGATTTTTATTTTCTTACAAAACTAATTATTTCTTTTTACTAAGTTTCTCCTATCTCTAGTCTCATCAGAACACTGTGACACAATTTGAAAAGTTAACTCTAGCTCTTATATCCACACGTTTACATCTTTGAATATAATTTTTTGACAGGCATTCAAAATACATTAACTAGTGACTAAAAGGGGAGTGGAGATAATGTATATGTATCTACTAGTTAACAAAACAAATTCCTTGTTAGGCTCAGCTCTTTGAGTTTGTAAAAGCTACCAAAGAATCCTTCATCTTTTTCATTCAGAGTTTTATCCACCTTTGTGTTCACATCTGAGTTTGTTAAAGTTACCAAAGAATCCTTCATCTTTTTCATTCAGAGTTTTATCCACTTTTGTGTTCACATTTGAGTAGCTTAGAGCTATAAAAGTTATTTGAATACCCCTCCTCTCCCTCTACATTTTCTATTTCTTACCTCTGAATTTAATCTGAATGCTTTTCCGTATAAAGAAGACATCAAGATGATGACTCAGTTGCCTTAAGTATCTGATAACACAATATTCAATACAAAATGATATTATCAATAGAAAGTTTTGTGTCATGTATAATGATAATCTTAGTGATATCTCAATGAGCATTGGATTTTGGACCATTGTGTGACATGCTTGAAAATGAATGACTCTTTGTAAGACACTGTCATGAGCATTTATTTCAGCATTATCATTTGATTCCCAAATACAATAAGCTGCTCAGTATATGCAGCGAACATTTTGGGGTTTCATCTCTGAGAGTTTGGAATTGGGACTGGAAGGTTTCAATTACAGTGAGGGCTGGTCTCTTGGCAAGAGAAGATGCAAAATCTAGAGCTATGACCTTTTTTTGTAGATGAACTGAGTAACTAATGAAGATGATTTGTCAAAACCAAGAGTGAAAGGATGAAGATGACCTACAAAGAGAGAGAGAAAGACAAACTTTTTGTGGGTCCAGGAGCCAGACTGCCCTGTTGCACTGAGGTTCTGTGAGACACCCCTTTATCCTTAAAATACATTCCCCTTTTCCCTGTTGAAGTGAACAAATTTGGTTTATGTTGCTTCCAACCAAAGATTTCTAATGAAACATGTCACAGATAACTCAAAGTCAGTATTTACTCTAAGATTCATTGATTTTTAATTTTCAGATATCCTGTCAGAGAAATAAACCATGATTTGTAACACCACTGTCCATGGGCGATACTGTTCATAGACCTTCTTGATACTTTATCTCAGGCTTTCACTATTTATTTTTCTCTTTGCCTGGGCTTTTTCTGCTTATTTCATCATTGTCAGTCTTGATCGAACATGAAATTCAGAACTCCTAGCAGGATTCATTCATCAGGTAATGAAAACCTGATCCTTCAAATTGGGTTATTCTCACCTAATCCCAAAGACAGGAAACAATTTATTTGCATTTTTTTGCAAGACTCTGGTGTTGTAAAACCAAATTCCAAAACATATTTATTCATTAAATTAGCTTCTTTCCCCGTGACTGTTCCGATCAGCCAACTATATCATGCAGAATCAGATAGATGCAAGTTGAACAAATAAGGTACTTGACCTGAAATCGTACCCATTCCTATTTAGAAAGCTGTGGTTTCTAAGACAATCACAGGAAATTGTAACTTGTGCCAGCCTTTTAAACAATATGACTGGCTGCAAAATTACCCAATTTCTTATTAGTCACATATAATAATAGCTACCTTTCTTGAGTGCCTCATATAGGTTAGGCATAATTCTGAGCATTTTTCACATAGCACTGAAAACTTCCTGTGAGGATTCACAGAGAGGTTTACCAAGAATACAGAGTAAGAAACAAAGCTATGATTTGAATCCAATTCCCTCTGAATTTCAGCATTAAGGTGCTTTTTTTCCCACCGTACAATGCAGTTTCTAAATAATTAATCATCCCTACTTATTCTACAATGAATAAGGGAAAAAACAAAAAAAGTTTTCCTCAATCTGGAAAGCATCCCCCTTCAAAAAAAAAAAAAAAAAGAATGCTGAGAAAAGCTAACATAAATGTAAAAGCAGAGATAACAGTTATATTTAATTTTGTTTTTGAGACAGAGTCTCACTCTGTCACCCAGGCTGGAGTGCAGTGGCACACTCATGGCTCAGTGCAGCCTCAACCTCCCTGGCTTGTGATCCTTCCAGTTCAGCCTCCCTAGTATTTAGGACAATAGGCATGCACCAACATGCTGGGTTAATTTTTGTATTTTTTCTAGAGATGGGTTTTTCTATATTGCCCAGGCTGGTGCTCCCAGAGAGTATAACATTTTTACTGGACTGCTCTAAAAATAAAACTTAGTTTTTCCAGTTGCGACAGATCATAACAGGCTATCATTGCACACTATATTATAATCCTAGTGGATGATAACATTACTAATGCCAGAGCTCTTTGGGGGTGTAAATGTCACTAGAAATGGATTTGTAACCTGCATGCCTTCCTACAATAGGTTCTCATAAAGATTGATCTTTTCCTTTGCAGCTGCGGTTGCTATTTGTAAGTAAGGCTTGTTTCTGTCTACAGTTCTGCTCTTGAATCTCATAATCTACCCAAAGTCTTTGTTTAAAACGAGATGTCCCATTTCTGCTTGCTGCACAGCACTGTAATCTGCCAGACGTGGTGAGCGCCCAGCATTCTGTCGCTGTGCTCCATTTTCTGAGGTAGTTTGTACAAACCTCCTGTGGTCACTGCACTTAACCTCATCCTGTAACAGCTGTTTGGGCAGCCTGTTGTCATCCATGTTCTCTGCTTGGACAACCCTGAAAAACTGTTATGACAAGTATCACTTTAATCTATTAATCAACACAAAATGTGCAAGACACAGTGTTAAAGGACAGGACATGTTCTTCTTTGCGATTTCACTGGGGGGATGATACTACACCCAGGGAAAGACAACGTACAAGCCAAATGAGTGGCACTAATAACTGATCACATAAAGGGTCACAGAGAATGTGGGAAATGAACTTGTTTTGAAAGATGAGTAGGATTTTAAAAGCAGTTGGGGTGGGGTAGGGAGACTAAAGGGCATATAGAAGCTAC
This sequence comes from Piliocolobus tephrosceles, assembly GCF_002776525.5. Classification (NCBI taxonomy): domain Eukaryota; kingdom Metazoa; phylum Chordata; class Mammalia; order Primates; family Cercopithecidae; genus Piliocolobus; species Piliocolobus tephrosceles. Next base: position 20,632,294 of record NC_045455.1, on the reverse strand, counting down.
TACTCGAGAAAAACTTCTTAGGCCCCAGCCTCTGTCCTAAGGACTTTATATGCATCATCTGCATGAGTCCCCACAACATATTGTTTGTATCAATAATTTCCAGTTTTACAGATAAGCAGCAGAGGCTGTTAAATGACTGTTAAGTCATTTGTCCTGTGGAAGAATAGGAATTTAAACACAGATCTTTCATGCTCTTAAAGTTTATGCTACAATATATAGTCTGAGCAAAGATACAGAAAAAATATGCAAAACACATTTTCAAATGTAAGAGCATTAAGAAAAGTAGAAACAATATGCAGTTGACCCTGCTGCAAGAAGTTGGATAGATATCTTTGAAAGTTCTGCAGCAAGGTAAGAATATGAGGAAAGAAAGTTTTGGAAAAACCGAAGGAGGAAAATTACTGGTTATAAAGATCAAGTAAAAGCAACAATATTGGTGTAAACCATGAGGTTACTGCAGGAAGTGAAAAGAAAATGGAACCTGTTTAGGCCATTGAAAAAGAACAGGCAAAGGGTTATGTCTTACTTTGATGTATGTAATTCCATTTATCTCCTTTTGCTTTTGTTGCCTATGCTTTTGGGGTCTGTATCCAAAACAAAAACAAACCCTTGCCCAGACCAATGTCATGTAGCATTTCCCCTGTGCTTTCTTCTAGTAGTTTTATTGTTTCATATCTTATATTTAAGTCTTTAATCCATTATGAGTTGATTTTTTGCAGAATAATTTATTGAATACACTGTCCTTTATCCATTGTATGTTCTTGGCACTTTTGTCGAAAACCAGTAGGCTGTAAGTGCATGGATTTATGTCTGCATTATCAACTCAACAGCAAAAAACCCCAAATAATCCAATTTAAAAATGAGCGAAGACCCAAAAAGATACTTCTCAAAAGAAGACACACAAATGGACAACAGTTTTATGAAAAAATGCGCAACATCACTAATCATCGGCAAAATGCAAATGAACACCGCAGTGAAATGCCATCTTACACCTGTTAGAATGACTATTCTCAATAAGACAAAATTAACAAGCGCTGGTGGAGATGTGGAGAAAGGGAAACTGTTAGTGGGAATATAAATTAGTACATCCATTATAGAAAACGGGATGAAGTTTCCTCAAATAATTAAAAACAGAATTACCACATGATCCAGCAATCCCACCTACTGGCTATAGATCCAAAGGAAGGACAATCAGTGTGAGAGATACCTGTACCTCCATGTTTATTGCGACACTATTCACAACAGTCAAGATAGGGAATCAACCTAAGTATCTGTGCACCAATGGATGAATGAGTAAAGAAGACATGGTATATATACACAATGAGATACCATTCAGCCATTAAAAATGGGTGAAATCCTGTTATCTACAGAAACATGGATGAACTTAGAGGACATTGTGTTAAATGAAATAAACCAGGCCCAGAAAGACAAATGTCACATGATCTCACTCATATGTGGCATCTAAGGAAGTTGTTCTCATGAAGTAGAGTAGAACAGAGGCTGAGGAGGGGAGAGGGGAAGGGGAACGGGGACTGGTCCATGGGTGCAGAGTTACAGTGAGACAGGAGGGATAAGTTCCAGTGTTCTGTTACACAGTAGGATGACTATGGATAATGATACCATAATTGTATGTTTTAAAATAGCCAAAAGAGAGAATTTTGAAAGTTCTCAACACAAGGAAATTATAAAAGTATAATTTATAGATACGCTAAATTGACCTGATTTGATTTTTACACAATATATACATGTATCAAAACACACTGTACTCCATACATATGTATAATTATTATGTGTCAATGAAAACATTTTAAAAGTTTTTTTGTTTTGTTTTGTTTTTTAAATGGAATTTCACTCTGTTGCCCAGGCTGGAGCGCAGTGGCGTGATCTCAGCTCACTGCAACCTCCACCTTCTGGGTTCAAGTGATCCTCCTGCCTCAGTCTCCTGAGTAGCTGGGATTACAGGCATGCGCCACCACGCCTGGCTAATTTTTGTATTTTTAGTAGAGACGGGTTTTTACCATGTTGGTCAGTCTGCTCTCAAATTTCTGACCTCATGATCCATCCACCTCGGCCTCCCAAAGTGCTGGGATTACAGGTGAGAGCCGCCGTGCCCAGCCTTTAAAACGTTTTCAAAGAGTTATGTCTTTTTTGATCTGTTAAAGGGGTCTGCACTCTACCCAATTGAAAAACATCCAGTTGATTCAGAATTTTTAAGCAATTGGTTTCAGAACAAAATCAATATTAAAAAATACTGAAAAATATTTTTTAAACGGGAGTCTTCTCAAGGTTTTTGTTCCAGTTTCTGCCCCTTAATAACCTTTCATAACATTATGAAAGTCATTTCAGCTCACACAAAAAAAGTAGTGAGGTGTGGCCATAAGAAAGTATAATATTTAGAAATACATGGATTTTTGTTTTATTTTGCTTGCCATATTTCACAAAGAAACAATACTAGTATTAATTTTTCTGCAGTAGAGTATATATTTTGCATAATTTGAAAGATGAACTTCTAAGCAGAGAAATCAGTATATATATTGAGATCCTTATTAACAATGTCTAAATCTTTGTTGGGCATTTAGTCAATTGATCATCATTTTTAAAATTGCAAATACAGATGGGTGGATCACGAGGTCAGGAGATCGAGATCATCCTGGCCAACACGGTGAAACCCCGTCTCTACTAAAAAAAAATACAAAAAACTAGCCGGGCGACGTGGTGGGCGCCTGTAGTCCCAGCTACTCGGGAGGCTGAGGCGGGAGAATGGCATGAACCCGGGAGGCGGAGCTTGCAGTGAGCTGAGATCTGGCCACTGCACTCCAGCCTGGGCGACAGAGCAAAACACCTGCTCAAAAAAAAAAAAAAAAATTGCCAATATGAATATAAAAAAGTCTGCACAGACCTCTATTTCAGGAAACTATATTTCTTCACTTTTGTGAGTACATAGTTAGAGTAGGAATTTTAGAAAATGATCAGAATGAGCTTTTTCCATTAGCTATGACAAAGAACTGGATAGAACAGCTGGGCCTTATTGAACAAAAAACAACCGTGTCATATGGGACTTCCTTCCCTTAAAATAATATTTACAATTTCTCCACAGAGATTCTTCTCTGATGCTTTGCTAACTGCAAACTAGCTTACAGTTAATTTTTAAAATTTTTATTTAGTTTTCACACTCATCTTAATTTGCTCATGATAATTTTCTGTACTCATACCTCTATTGCATTCTCCTTCATAGAGTATTCAAATTTTTCCAAATATTACGTAAAGAAACTTTCTGTTAAGAAAATCTTTGTGAGGAAAACAAGCATAATACTTCTGAATAAGTAAGTTATGACCATAACTCTTACTGAGATAAAACTGCAGCAGAAAAACATAAAGGTTAGGGAAGAACAAAAGATTCATCAGAATTCTATTTTATAAACATTTGCTGATTTCTTTATGTAAGAGTTGTAAAATGGTAACGGGGCCCAGACAACATATATATGTTTTCATTCAAAGATGCAATTGTGTTACCTTGTGTTTCCATGTCACTTTTGTTCTATGGCTACAGAATTTACAACCTTAAGAGACTCAAATTTAGAAAGTCAGCCCAGATATTTGAGTCTAATTGTGAGGAAGATGAAAAATGAATCACTAAAGCAAATGAACTAGATATGGAAGAAGCCAACTGAATGTTTGGCTTTTTTTATGTGCCCTGAACTAGAAGACTTAATTATGATTCATGAAGCCATTCATTCTCTTTAGATCTGAGAGTTAACGGAATAATAATTTTTACGTGAATGCTGAAGTTTCTTAAGTCACTTAAAAAAACAAGCAAGTGCCTAAATCATACAGATAGTGCGGCAAAATAGAGATTTAGGACACAAATTTCATCAGCTATCTCAGACTCATAGGTGAAGGATGAAACTGAGAAATTTTGTTTGAGTCCACAAACCATTTTCAGAAGCAAAAGTGATGCATTAGTGTGGTTGGGAGAGACTGACAATATGATTTAACCTGCATAATTATCTAATTTATTATTTTCCAAACTACTTGATTAACCTATAACTTCCACATGATTGGAAGCATGTTTTTAAAGCACAATTGCCTGATCAACATTCCTTAATTAAAATATGTTGTCCTAATATTTATATTCCCTAGATAAATAATATGATTTTTCCTCAAAGGCCTTGAGAGACACAAATAAAATTGACGGCAGATGAAAACTGGTTGTTTTGGATCAAATGCGAAATAACCTCTTCAGGCCTTTTTATTATGGTATAGCTCTCTGTCAATCATGTTGTTTATGAGTGCTTCCTCATTAAAATTGTACTGCCAACCATTTCCCTTTCCAAATTTTCTTCCAGTTCCTGTGTATGTATATGCATTAATTCATTCTTTCATTAAACATCTAACATATTCCAGGTAATATATACCATATTGTTGATGTCCCTGCTTCCTGGCTATACCAGACTCAAGTTTCACTGCAAATGTCTCTCCCTCCATGGAATTTCCTCTTTTTTTTTTCTTCATCCAACTATCTCTTCTTTCCCATCCTTCAAGACTCTGCTTAAGTTTCGCTCTGGTTCCACTTTGGTTTTTAACCACTCCAGCTACCACTGATCTTAGCCACTAAATTTGAGTTACTCTTTTTTAACTGACCTATACAATTACTTAACTCCCTTGTTAAATACATCTTATTTGGCTACCAGTTGGCAAGCTCCATGTTAGGGACCCTATGAAGTGCTTTTTGCACAGCACTAACCACAGTGAATAGTTAATGCTCAAGATTATGTGTTGAATGAAAGAAAGAATGATTAAATGGTTGAATGACTGACAGTGAAGAATGAATCTGAGTGGGTGCCCAGAAGTCATTAAAGCACATAAGTCATTAAAGCACATTTTTACATCTGGGAAACACTGGTGTTGATAAACTAGAAGATAGGTATTGGTGATTAAAAGCAAAACTGTATATATTTGGGATATATATATATATATATATATATCTCCCAAATCTGCTTTGTCGAGAAATGTTAAAATGTAGTGTTCACTGCAGAAACTTGCACTCCAAGCAATGCTTGCTTTCCTCTTCCTGGGACTCACCTGGGCTTGTCCTTCCTAAGCTGTGCTCTGTGACATCTGTCCTGCCTAATCCTACTCTTTCTTACATTAAACTTGGCCATATTTCTTCACAACTTATTCAATTTCATTGGTTTTTAGCTGAGGAAAATGTCCCTCAGATAATATTTAGACAACAGATTTAACCGCCTTAACAACAACAAAAAACAAACACAATATGGTTACTTGGAAAAATTATATAAGCTTTGGAAATTGGTTTGATATGTTGCTGGCTTCAGAGTCTCCTACATCAAATGTTACAGTCTGCTGATTAATCTGCTTAGGTACAGGACTAGATTCCATTTCATGCTTTAAACAACAATAGGCTTCGTGCACAGTTTCATCCATGTGGCCTTCAAGTAAACATCACCAAGGCAACTGTGGCTTCCTGACTCTTACATATTTCCCTATGGCATGGCATTTTCCTGTCCGAAAATGATTACATTTGTCAGTATTTGCTTATGTCTATTTATTCTAGAATGTGAGCCCACAGAGGCAGGAACTGTGTTGCTTTCCTCAATGCTGTATTTATTGTGCCATTATGGTGTCAACACGATGACCAATAAGGACAGTGATAGCCGAATGAATAAATGGACACTCTGAACTCAAACTTAGATCATTATTAGAACCATTAATATGACCATATGATCCAATAAGCCAGTCACTAATCTCCAAATATTCACATAATTGCTTCAATTGTAGAGATCAAGAAAGACAGTCTGATGGCTCAACTGTAGTTTTTTAATTACAGTAAATTAATAAACAATATTTCCTGATGGCAGAACAACCTCCCCTAGCTGCCATCTTGCTGTTTATGCTTCTTGTATTCCTCACATTTTTGTGATAAGTACACTAAAGCTTTAGATGATATGACTGAAAGCAACGCGAGGATAGATGTAGGAAACTGGGAAAGTGTAGTGAAATACGTAAACTAATAAATACATTAAAAAGAGAATGAGTGAATTTTTGACAAGGTAGCCGATTAGGCACTTTTTGAGGATATCACTTATGTACCACATATAATCATCTGACAACTAAGTCTCTCACTCCTGGTGGGTGATTTTTAACAGGTGGGGGGAATAGAAGACTAGTGTCTTATAGCAGATTGTTTTCAATGTTGAAGGGGCCTATGCTAGATGTGCCACCATTTAAGAAGGTATGTCATATATCTGGGGCACATAGATATATGCTGTCAATATTTAAGAGAAAGATATATGTAAAATTATATGGTGAATCTGAAGAGGCTAGTTTTTAAGTCATTTATTAACTGGTATATGCTGTAATTACATTTTAAATTTTTGTGGGCTTTTTAAAGATACTGAATTGTTTCATTTGATTGTTCTTTATTATTGATACACACATTTTGTGGCACATGTGATAATTTGATACATACACATAATCGAATCAGGGTAACTGGACTCTCCAACACCTTAGACACTTATCTTCTCTTTCTGCTAAAACACACACACACACACACACACACACATACACACACACACACACACACATTTGAATTATTCTCTCCTAACTATTTTGAAATGTGTAATCAGCGAATACTAACTACAGTCACCTTACTGATCTGTTGAGTACCAAGTCTTCTATCTTCTATTTCACTGTTTATTTAAAGAAACCATTAATCAATCTTTCCTCATCACTCTCCTCTCTGCCACCTTCCATGGCCTCTGGTAACCACCAATCTCTCTGACTTTGTGAGGTCCACTTTATTTTTTAAGCTCCTATGCATGCTTTTTATTTTTTTAAATAAAAAAAATTGGCTGAAAAAACACACACACCCACACAGCAAATACTTGAGAAAATAATCATTTACAATAGAAAATGTTAAAAAAAAAAAAAAAAAAAAAAAAGCATAATGAGGTTTAAACCCACATTCTATCCAGTCTCACTCTGAGTTCTCAATAGTGGAGTATGAGCTGTAAATAAAAGTTTGATGTAGAGGCAGACATCTACAGATGTTTTACATCTCTCTATTTTTATTTTGTTTCTCTTGGTGTTTCCAGGATTCATGGCAAATTCTCAGTTTTTCTGTTGATTTAAAAAGATAGCTGAGCCAGGTGATAGTCACATGAAATGAACCTGATGTGTGAGTAAGAGGCTATAACAGGAAATACATATTTTGTTTCTTTCAAAATCAACTCAACAAAATTTAAAAGAAAAAATATTAATATATTGGTCTGTCTGCCTTATTTAAAATTCAACTTAAATGATAATTTTGTGTATAGGTAATCATTATCCTCATTCTGAAAAATAACATTTACATATCATACTACATTTTCTGCTACACATCTTTTACCCATTTCTGGACACAAATCAATTTTTGAAAGTTTGAGGAGACTATCATTTTTCCCTTCTTACTTGTTGAAGTTTATACTAATCATTTGATTTCACAAACAAGTCAGAAATGATCTGAATCTAAAAGAATTTTGGAGGTTAAAAATGTGGTTTCTTATGTCTTACTAAAAACTCAACTTATATGGGGGATTATTTCTATAAGGACTTAGAGGTGAAAAAAAGAGTCTGTATGGCTTAAATATTTTTTTCCACTGTAGAATATTTTTCCATGTCTCTTGAGGGGGAAATGTGTTTCATAAGTTTAATGGGAAATATTTCCTTCCCTGAAAGTTGTCTTAAAGCATATCATAGTTAATTTTTATGGCCACGTAATAGCTGTTCATATTTATGGCGGTAAATGTGATGTTTTGATACAAGCATACTATGTGTAATGATCACATCAGGATAATTAGGGTAGCTATCACCTCAAGCATGCATCATTTCTTTGTGTTAGGAATGCTCCAATTCCACACCTGTAGTTATTTTTAAATATACACTAAGTTATTGTTAACTATAGTCATCCTATTAAGCTACCAAATACTGGATTATATTCATTCTATTTTATCTAACTGGACTTCTGTACCCTTTAACCAACCCCGCTGTATTCCCCAATCCCTGTTGCTCTTCTCAGTCTCTAGTAACCATCATTCTAGTCTCTATCTCTTAAAGATTCTGGTAAGATTTTAAAAGTTTGGGCACAAAAATCAAACCTGAATCCATCCATCAGATCATACCTGTAGGTGATTATGTTGTAAGAGAGAATTATTTCCCGCGGAATAGCAATAGCAGGTTACTTTTCCGTAACATTATCTTTAAGTGGCATGTAATGTTCCGATTCATTATTTGGCTTCATTAAAATAACAAAAACAAGATATTGTCCGATTTAAACAACACTGAAAAATATTGAGGTTTATATAAATGCACTTGCCTTAAAATAGATGATGGTGAGACGGGGTGTGAAGAAATATCAAAGGAAGAAAAATATTAAAAATTAAAACACATTTTCTGTTGCTCCTCTTTTTACTTGAATCAGTTCCCAAGCAAGGCTTCCATTTAATTTAAAGAGTTATTTTGTCTAACCACATTGATAGCCAGAATGAGTGTGACTTACAGATATGCTTCTTCAAATTATAGGGATGGCTTAGCATATCTGTCCAAACACACACTCTATAGACACAAACACATTATATATATGTATATACATACACACCATATATGTGTGTATGCATAGTGTGTACATGTGTATATATAGTGTGTATGTATATATCGTGTGTGTGCACATGTGTATGACAGCTATACTAAGCCATCTCTATACTTCTTAAAAACATACACAATACACTTTGTTCATTGACAATATGTATACATACACACATGCATACACTACACAGACACACTCTATACATACACCCATACACACACTATAAACACAATATACACACACTATATACACACACCATATATACACATACACACTATATACACACACACATATATAGTATGTGTATGACAGATATACTAAGCCATCTCTATACTTCTTGAAAACATATACTTTGTTCACTGACCATTTATATATACATGTGTATGTATACATGCACACACACTCTATGCACACACACACTATACACATACTATATATGTGTATATATATTGTGTGTGCAGTGTGTGTGTACATAGTGTGTGTGTGTATATAAACGGTCAATGAACAAAGTGTATATGTTTTCAAGAAG
>NC_045455.1:20362688-20623111 GCF_002776525.5 Piliocolobus tephrosceles | reverse complement strand
GTATATGTTTTCAAGAAGCAATTGATTTTAAATAAATTTTATAGAGACCAAATTCTTAGAGTCTTTCAACTGTTTCAATCCATTGCCTTGAACAGCTGGTTACCAGAGCTGTATTTCTGCAGGGGGGACTTGACTGAGCAAATCTTTCTCTGATGGATGAAGGGCTATGAAGAAGGAGAGTCAGCATATTGCATGGCCAAGGTCTAACTGCCAATTTAAAGGTAATTTCTCCTGAGGTTCAGATGTTAATAGAGACACACAGAATGAAAGCCAAACAAAGTAACCTCACCTACGTTTGAAATAAAATGAGAAAAATCTTTGTTGGCAGTTGACTCACAGCATAAAACACTACTAAACATAATAACATCAGCATAATTTGCTTTTTTCTGATTTCTTTTTTAGGTATTACTGTGAATAATAAAATGAACATAGCAGTATACATTGTGAACATTAAAGTAATAGGGAAGACTGAAAGTGTAGTATATTGTCAAATAGCCACTTGAGCATGCATTTTTTAAAAAAGTTGTTAATATTCTTTTTATGTTTTAAAGCTTTTTAAAAATTATACCTTTGTATTTGCACTGATAGGTTCATATTTTAGTTGTTTCTCCCCTTTGTATCTTTTGACATGTCTTGCTAGTGTTAGAAGGTTAAATGAGATAAATTTGATTAACAGAAGACAAATGCCCCATTAACAATTTTAGGTTTCTACATTATTTTATTTTTTTTCCAGTTATACAATAAACTATGGCAAATATATCTTAGTACTCAAGAAATTGAGTCTCCATTATTAGTAATGGGAAAAAAAATTCCAGAAAGTGTGGGGAATTATGCAGCAGAGGAAAGGAATGAGAAGTTTTTCTACCAGGAAAAATATAACTTTCTAAGCAAAAAAAAAAAAAAAAAAAAAAAAAAGTTAAGTGAAATTTATAACAGAAAACAACATTCACATTTGTAATATGCTTGCTATTCAAGCAGTCTGGTACAAATTACTGATGTATATCATGCACAGAAATCATACACACAGATGAACTTAAAGAGCAAAGCAAATCATTGTCCTAACACTTACCTTAAATTTTCATCTAAGAACTATCCCATGATGGCACCCCTTTAGATAACAACAAAAGGCACTCGATGTAACAACCTATGTGTATCTGTTTTTGACTCAAAACTGGATCCATAAACCCAGTCACCCATCTATCAACAAATATTGATTGATTACAGTAAACAAGTGACTGAAGGTATACAAAGGCATGTACAAGTCCCTCAAGAGAGCTACTCTGTCTTATTTCCTCTGTGATAGACTATTAAGATAAGGAACCTGTGCATGGCTACAAGAAATTACCTAAGGTAAACCTACAGAGTTAAGTACCACAAAGGAGATGTGTAAAGCATCCCAGTGGTTTGGAGAAGAAAGAGATTAGTTCCAGCGCAATACAATAATCTTCTGTTGGCATAGAAACCATCAGGAACCACAGCAAATATCTGGGACACAGTCTCTGGAATCTTCGGATTCCTAATTCTGTAAGAGACAGCTAGCATATGTGAAAACGCTTTGGGCACTAAGTGATAACTGGTTTTACTGTAACCATCTTGATTTCTGCATTCTTTGGTTTCTCCGCAAAAGCCATCTATTTTTTTTTCCTGCATATAATTTTTTTCTGATTTAATGATTTTATGGAATGGTATGCATCTTTATGAATGTCACTGCATTACTGGTTTCTTCAAAACAGTGAAATGTGTGGTTTGCTGGTAGAAATAAACCTTTGCAGATCACCATTAGATAAAAGCAAGAGGCAGAGATCAGTGCTCAGAGGAGTGACTCCACATGGCCATAGCAAGCTCCAAGTAGAGACAGAAAAGCAGATTGTGCTTATCAAATGGCAAATCTTCCCTCATGGGGCCAGAAAAAAAGAAACCTTTGACTTTTCACTGACTGCTTATTGAAAATTCAAGACGAGAACAGGTGCTCAACGGAAAACGAAAGTCCTGCTCTCTTCAACAAATTCAGCTTTACTATAAAGTACCAGACACCCGTAATAGTGTCATCTTAGTGATATCTTGTACGTTCTATAAATGGGGGAAAGCCCATATTAAAATTCTACTCCAAAGGGTTTTTTGTTCCTTTAATGATAACCATAGCTCCGTAAAATACTTGTTTCCTTTCCAAAACTGGTGAATAACATGGTTATTAGATTGCATTTGCTGAGTACTCTGTGTTTCCAGCCACATTTAGAATCACTTCTAACACCCTTTGCCAAGTGGAAGGATGCAAAATAGCGCATTAGAAAAAGCCAGAGGTTATACGTTTAAATCGTTTGGGAAAAAACTATACATACCTCCAGGCCTCCTGATTATAGATACCAGCAATTGACAAGCTGTATTAAAGTGAGGGCCTTGAGAAAGCTGTGTTATGAATTAAGAACAAGAAGTGAACAGCAAGTATATAAATGTTTCATAAGCCATCCACATCAGTGCTAACCCATTCCCCTTATTAGGATCTAGACATATCAACCATATTTTTTAAAAATTAAAAAGTGATAAGCAGTGTACAAGAAAATGAATATCATAATTTATTTGATGTCATTGTAATGGTTTCAATTTACTTTTTCCTTTTTGCTAGTGTTCGGGTTCAACTGTAGATGATAAATCTTGGCTATTATTGAAAATATATCTTTTGTGCTCAAAATTACTTACAAAATGCTAATCAGGCTTATTTCCTGCTCAGTTCTATTAGTTTAGCCCTTGAAAGCATAGTTCCTAAGATTTAGAGACAGTTTTTGAATAGTCAAGACCTCCCTATGGCACTGGGAAATTAAATTTGGTTTCTTTCCTGCTTTTGCAGAACGCTTATTCCATCAGGAGTAATTTACTCTAATTAGGGACTATGTGTTCTGAAAATATAAGCACTTCTTCAAGGAAAAATTAAATGTTGTGTAGTTTTTATGTTCCTGTCAACTTCAAGAAAAAACTTATAACCAAAAGCATCTGAGAGAAGAAAGTACTGTATCTCAGCCTGGGCTCAGGGGAGACTTCTGGTGTTCAGATAGCAAGGTAGTCTAATTAGCAGCCTACATATTCTAGCCACATGATCCGATAATTACAAAGTGTTTTCCAAGACTAACCTGTCTTCTACATATTGTAGAAGTTAATATTGGTTTTAATCTCCTGGACACAAAGTGTTCTATTGCCCTAGGACATTACCAGAAGGGAAACACTTTCATCTAAGAGATGTGCCAAGAGGCATCATATCTATAGGAATGAATGATGACCCTCAGGCTCTGCATATCTTACAGGCCGTACTCAGCAGTAATGAAAACTATGCTTCTTCATGATATCCCCATGTAATATAAAACAAGCTTCATAAACGTGAGCTAACTGTATATCTTTCGCTTTATAAATGATTGGAAGCTGATCAAAGAAAGTGCCCTCAACTTGTAAACGCAGCTGTCCAAAATCACAAACTATATTTGTTGGCTTCCCTAGTCAGCCTCACCTGTTTAACAGATTTTGAAATACCTAAAACCAACCAAAGCACAGGAAAACAAAAAGGACTTCCTAGTATTGATTCATAAAATGTAAGGCATTCTTGGTTTTGTTTTTCTGTCAGCTGCTTTACACAGGTCATGTGACTTAGGCTATGGCGTGGTCCCCAGATGGGCTGCCGGCCATGAGCCACAACCCACAGTCAGAATGTCCTGATGCCATTTGGTGGTTAGATCTAGTTATGTTCATTTACGGACCCATTATATTTTTAGTTTTAGACAGAAAATTTTGCTACCTCTGGAATCAACTGCATTTTTGTTTAGTTCTACACAATGAGAAATCCAAACTGATTATTAAGCCTAGAAGTTATGTCTGGTTTTCTGACCTCATCCTTCATAAATTCAGTAAGATTGTATCACGATTCATGGCATGAAGTCACTAATTTCCCACAGAGGCTCTTTTGTTACAGTGAAAGATGTATTTAGAGGGATCACTGAAGTGTTAATTATAATTTCCCCCAAATTGTCTCTTTACTTCTAAGGTCAATGCAGCTATCTTCACTGATAAGAGGTATCAGTATCAGTGAGATGTTCCAAAGCAAATACCATATAGCACATAAGAAAGAATCATCTCAAATTCAGTCATGAATAATTCTAGTGGGTGTTATCTTTGTGTTCAGTAACTTTCAGTCTTCAATTTTTGAATTTCCTATTAATTAAATAACAATTTGATTAATAAGTATTAAAATTACTTTGTAGATGTATACTTAAGTTCCAAAGCTACATGACAATCAATTGTCATGTTTGAGATCACTTTTGGCTATATTTATTCAAGCTAAATTTCAGTCATTATTGTTCCCTATTACTTTGGTAGTCTCTTCTCATTTTATCGATATGTTAAAAATAAAAATATAATTACATTTAATGACTCAAATGACTTTTTGAAACTAAATAAATTTCAGATTATGCATGTATCTTTTTTGTGTTCATCATATTTAAAAATATGACTGCATATGTTTAGAATATATTTTCTGTGGTTTCTGAATTCTAAACATATAATTCAGTGTCTAAACATTTGGACTCTTCCACTTTGGAAACATGCATTCTTATTATCATTGAGTTAAACAAAAAAAGTGAATCATGCATGTACCATGTGTATGAATACAAATTTTTATAGGAAATTAACTTAGAATGTGATTCAATAGTATAAAAAATATTTACATAATAGGTCCAGTTAGAAGCATGTATTCCACATAAAACAAAACAAAAAAATTAAAATCAATCATACAATTTCTTCTTCTCAGTTAACAGAATGGACTGACTAAAACTGAAGTTTGAGAATCAAACATACACTATTTCAAATTTTATTAGTAATATCATTTTAGGATTAAAAATAAGAAAAAAAAAGACAGATGCTCAAAATGGCAACGTATGAACATCAAACTATCTACAAATATTGCACGCCTGTCCATCAATGTTAAAAGAGGCCAAAAGTCACATAGACATTATGCAATGAAGGAGAGGTCAGTTTCAATATGAATGGGTAATGTACTTTACCCCTGTTCTGCTAGCCATCATTCAGAACAAGAGGTAAAAGGACAGAGAGTACAAAATGCTTCAATATAGCCAAAATTTTCAAGGTCAGAATAATTTTTTTTTTCTTTTTTTGCCTTAACCCTGGTACCTCCAAATGGCTTTTATGCTGCAAGACTTAACAGAGTGGGAAACAGCCATTGGGATCTGCACTGGGGACAGCCACTCAACATCTTTTCTCCAGGAATAATCAAACTGTGGCAATCCTACACATACCACCACTGATTTTTAAAGCTCTTTCTAAGTTCCTAGCATCCTAGCTTGGATTTTTGGGGCCTTTTCAACAATGTAATCTTGCCATTCTAGCCTCCCAATTATTCCAACCACACATTTTGAAGTCCAAAACAAGACCACATTCTAAAATCCAGAGAAACTTTTATAATAAAATGTGTTGATAATGACAGTTGTGAATACTTTCGCCAATTTAAAACCCCAAAACTTTGGCATAGCCATAATTTTTATACTTAAATCCAATATTTTATTCATTTTGTAAGAATGCACACAGAACTATTTCAATAACATTCAAATTAAAATAACTATGCAAAGCCTTCTATATGTTCTCCTAAATGAAATAAAACACAGTGCCTTATCTATATTTTCCCATGACTAAAAGCAAATTGACTCTGAATATACCAACCAGCTGTATCCCTGGCATAAATCTCATCTCTCTTCAAGAACTTTTAGTGCGTCACATTTTGTTTTGTTTTGTTTTGGTTTCCTCTATTTTACTTACTGTTACCTATCCATCTTATTTCCTTACTAGTCCAGTTAAACACTTTTGTACTTTTTTCATGTCCCTTAAAAGAATCTGATGGTGCTTCATATTTACTGTTATTTCACTCTTTTAAAGATGCTGGCCAGGCACAGTGGCTCATGATTGCAGTCTTAGCACTTTGGGAGGCCAAGGCAGGAGTATTGATTGAGTCCAGAAGTTCAAGACCAGCCCTATGTTCAAGGGCAACATAACAAGATGCTGTTTCTCCAAACAAACAAACAAACAAATTAGCCAATTAGCCAGGTTTGGTGGCTCCTGCTGTAGTCTCAGTTACTTGGGAGGATGACTTGAGCCCAAAAGTAAGAGTGTGCTATGATCATGCCACTGCGCTCTAGCATACACAACACAGCAAGAACCCATCTTTGAAAGAAAAAAGAAATTCAAATAGTACTAAATTACCACTCCTATTCTACTATTCCAGTGCCCATATAAGTGCTATTGAAGAGATTAATTTGGATTATATCAGTCATGGACTGACAACTTGCTACACCATACCAATGGAGAAGCTTAAATTAAGCCTAATGCATGCCTTACTTGGGAAGGCAAACCTTCATTAAAAACAGCACTAAAAACAACATTTTCTTTATTACACAGAGTTGGCCAAAAATGAATAGAGAGTACATTGCAGAGACACAGTTTAGGTCTATGTTCCTATTCCTAGTGATACTGTTAAGAAATAAAAATTTTTCTTCAACTATTTTCTTTATTTCCATAGGTTTTTGGGAAACAGGTGGTTTTTGGTTTTTGGTTACATGAGTAAGTTCTTTAGTGGTGATGTGTTAGATTTTGGTGCACCCATCACCCAAGCAGAATATACTGAACCCAATTTGTAGACACTGAACCCACTTTGATGCCTTTGCATCCTCATTGCTTAGCTCCCACATATCGGTGAGAACATATGATGCTTGGTTTTCCATTCCTGAGTTACTTCACTTAGAGTAATAGTTTCCAATCCCATCCAGGTGGCTGTGAATGCCATTAATTCATTCTTTTTCAGGGCTGAGTAGTATTCCATAGTGTGTGTGTGTGTGTGTGTGTGTGTGTGTGTGTATGCGTGTGTGTGTGTATGTGTATATATACATATATATTTAAAAAAAATAGTTTACATTCCCACCAGCAGTGTAGAAGTATTCCATTTTCACCACATCCATGCCAACATCTATTTTTTTAAAATTTTTGATAATGGCCATTCTTGATAATATTTGCCATAATTCAGTAATGTCAAGAGTAAGGTGGTATCACATTGTGATTTTAATTTGCATTTCTCTAATCATTAGTGATATTGAGTATTTTTTCTTATGTTTATTGGCCATTTGTGTATCTTCTTTTGAGAATTGTCTATTCCTGTCCTTAGCCCACTTTTTGATGAGATTCTTTGTTTTCTTCTTTATTTTTTAACCATTTTTGTCCTTCTTATCATTTTGTCCATCTTCTAATTTTGACCCAACTATGGTTTTGCCAAATATTTTTTGACTATCAGGTGACTGTGGCTTATTCATTGTTTTGTAAATAACATAACTTGGCTCTCTATGAATAACTGAATATCTAAATTCACTACTCATCAATTATTTATTAATTCAAAATATATTTATTAAGTACAGTATAAAACAAAAACAATCCATATTTTCAATGCTATTCATGAACACATAAAATATATGTAAATACTGATACATCATAGGCTAAATTTAAATTGTTACATAGAAAATCTGTAACAAAGGACACTGAAGTTTTTGTCAGCTTGAAGTATTTGTCCATGGCTATGTATTTGGCACATGGCACATACTCAATAAATGTTTTTCATGTAAGAAAAGGTGTAGCTAAATTACTCATGTAGTTATGAGCATCATTCCCAGTAGGGATCATTAGAAAAATGTTTGAAATGGAAATGACATCTCAACTGGACCTTGACACATGAAATCATTCTAAGGCGAACTGTTTCCTCTTTTCCCCATAGAATTTTATTTTTAATCTCTATCATAGCAGTTGTCTTACTATATTTTAACTTATCTCTTCATATGCCCATCATTTTTGTACAGTATGTAGAATAAGGGTTTATCAATTGTTGTTCATCTTATTAAATCTTTGTATCCTTACCGTAATGCATTTCTTCAAATCATAGATAATTGTTCTAGTCATGTTTAAGCAAACTATCATGGATCTTTATCTTTATAAGCTGTCATTCTTAAAAAAAAAAAGGCATTACAATATTTACTTCATAACTTTACTAAAGATTTCACAAAGTAGATGCATTCTTTGAGGATTTTTAGAGATTTATTTATTTTTGTCCCAGAAACAAAACTATAATCTTATATAATATTTTAAAGTGATTTAGTAAAATGCTCTCAAAATTTTCACCCCAAAGGAAGTTACTGAAATGTCATTTACAAATATAGTTGGATTTTGGAAGATATTTATTTAAAACATCCATCCATCCATACCCATACATTTATGGTACTTCAGTGTTCAATGCTAAATTAACTTGAACAACACATGCCATAGGGTTATCTAAAGCAACCTTCAATAAAGACTGCATTTTGTATGTTAGACTTAAAACAAAGACATGAAATGTTACAAGAGCTTATGTGTGTGCTAACTTTTAGTGAAAAATTCTGGAATATTTTGCTGCTTTCCATACCTTATCATTCATGCATATATTCTATGATCTTACTTCACTTGTTTGGGGCTTCAAAGAGTTTAGAGGTGGGAAAGGGAAGTGGGTTAATGAATGCCTACTCTAACAGGCTAAATGTTAGATGCTGGGCATTGAGAGATTAAAAAGTCCTTGAAGAGCTTATACCCTAATGAGGAAAACAGATAGATAAACAGACAATTACACTACAGCCCATTAACTATGTTGGCAGAGTGTAAATTAATAGAGCCATTCTGCAGGGCAATTTGATGATGTAAATGCTGTAAAAACTTGCATACCCTTTGATCCAGCAAGTTTCCTTCTAGACATCCAGTCATTTATCTCTGGGTGCCTGGTTACCCTGATCTACTCTTTCTACAATTTCACTATTGATCATGCATTATTTTTGCTACCAGACAAAAAGTTGTCAGGTTTGGAAACTGAGCAGTGCATATTGAACAGAGAGGACCAGAAAGACAGAAGATGAAGCTGCAGTAAGATTGGGAATTTTACAAAATTCTCTGGGGAATTTGGATTTTATTTAAGGAAGCAGGAGAAAAAAAGAAAATATGAGAGATTCAAGGCCCTGGAAATAAAATCAAAAACTTCTCATAAGACTGACATAATAATATAAGGGACATTTCTTAGAAGTTTGCCTATACTGCAATAGATGACTGAAAATAAAAATTACAGACTAAAATTCCACTCTCAGTGAGTCAGTCCAAGGCTACCTCCTCCATGAGGTTTACGGTAATTCACTGTAGGTGTCCAGAAAGATCTGGTTTATATGCCAATTTAGCCAAACATGGAGTTTAGTTTAAGACAAAACAGGGCTTTCATTTCTATTTCGTAGTTTTTACAATCTAAATCTCTTTATATAAATTTCAAATACAGGTCTTTTAAAAATGTTCTGTTTGAAACTGGGGTGGTGTTTACACAACTCTCTGCATTTGTCAAAATGCATGAACTTTACATCACACAAAATGATGTCTAATGTATATAATTAAAAAAAAAAAAAATCAACCAGGATACCAAGGGATTCTAGACTGGAACAAAGTCTAACATACAAATCTAACAGTGTTACTAATGTATGATATAAACAAACTGAAGGGATTGGGAGGTGATTTAAACTTTGGAAAAATGCCCAGGTGTGGTGGTTCACGCCTTTAATCTCAGCACTTTGGGAGCCTGAGGGGTGGGTCATTTGAGCCCAGGAGTTTGAGACCAGCCTGGACAACACGGAGAAACCCTGTCTCTACACAAAATAACAAAAATTAACTGGGTGCAGTGGCACATGTCTGTATTCCCAGTGACTCGGGAGGCTGAGGCCCCTTGAGACTGGGAGGTCAAGGCTGCAGTGAGTTGAGATCACGCCACTGCACTCCAGCTTTGGTGAAAGAGTGAGACCTTGTCAAAAAACACAAAACAAAAACAAAAAATAAAAATAAACAAAAATAAATTAAAAACCATGAAAGAAAAGAAAAGAAAGAAGAGAAAATACAAGAAAGGAGGGAGGGAGGAGAAAGTAAGAAAAAAAATCCATCGGGAAACCATGTTTTGACTGAAAACTATAAGGCTACAGACAAAAGAACTATACCTAAGGACCATACTCTCGTTGGTAAATTTGTTTCTCACAGAGTCACAAGTTAACAATCCTGAAATTACATTGTATGTGTCCTGGGGTTGAACAAATAAAATAATAAATGGCAGATCACAGAAGCCAGGTTTCTCCCTCTCAGAGAAAGTTACAAAACTACAAATAAGCAAGGCATTGATACTAGAATGAACACTAGGATATTGGATTAGCTTCAGACAGTATGAACTCATGTTTATTTTCATATATATATTGAACTATATGCTTATACAAACACGGATGGATACAGAGATAATTGCAAGTATTATGTATGCATGGGTGACTAAACACTCACACATTTCCCAGCTCTATCCACAGAGAGGGCCTAGCAGCAGTGACACCCAGTTAGCAATGAATACACCCAGAGTCCAGATCTTGATTCCAAGTAATCACTCTCCAGTAAAACAAACCAAGGCTGCTTGGAAAAATGTCAAGCCTAACGTTTTTAAGCCTACAATGGCCTTAAATTATATTATGCCATTTAAATGTGGAAAATTAGCTTCCAATATAATTTAGGTGTTTGTTACCAAAGTGCCTAGATAGCATGTGTTAAGAAGCAGGGAAAGAAGGCTACTCATTACATCTGCAAGTCTTTTTCAACACAATTCTTTTGTTCACTATTAATTGCAAGCACCTATCATTACAAAGAAATAATTACATTTAAATTGCTTTCTGGGGTCCTGGCAATGACTTAAATAAAACCTGAGGAAATGAAAATCCAAAGGGAAAAAGAGACAGGCTTTATCACCACTGCACCCCACAACAACTCTACTCACATTCTATTTCCACCATCAAGGTAAGAAATGAACTTGCATCACCATTAGACTACATCCAAAAGATTGTTTCAGGATTCTCAAGGTTGTGGCTAACAAGCAAAGAGCAGCAAAATAGCAGGAAGGATGCTGGACTTGTTATACCAAGAATTGACAAGAATTTGGGGTTAGAGAACCTTGGATTTTTATACTGTTGACCTCTTCCTTTTTGAAATTCCTTCCTTTTTATGGTTGAAGGATACGCATAATTCTCATCTTTCTTGCTTTTTTGACAACTCTACTGGCTCTCACTTTTGAGAATCTCTTATCACTTGTCTGCTCTGCAGTTGCTTTCTTGTTTCTTCCTTCTCTCCTTTGACCACTGTTTTCGCTTTTCCTAATTCTTGCTCTTCTAAATATATCTTTACCCAAAACTGTATCCCTGCCTCTCTTGGTCGATTTGTGCTGATATAACAAAATACTACCGACAGGGTAATTTATAAACAATGGAAAATCATTTCTCACAGTTCTAAGAGCTGGGTAGTCCAAGTTCAAAATACCAGCAGGTTCAGTGTCTGGCGAGGGCCCCAGTCCCGACTTCCAAGATGATGCCTTGAAGGCTCTGTCTTCACATAGCACAAGAGTCTGAAGGGTAGGCCAGGGGCAGTGACTCATGCCTGTAATCCCAACACTTTGGGAGGCCGAAGCGTGTGGATCACTTGAGGTCAGGAGTTTGAGACCAGCCTGGCCAACATGGTGAAACCCCATCTCTACTAAAAATATAAAATTAGCCCAGTGTGGTGACAGGCGCCTGTAATCCCATCTACTCGGGAGGCTGAGGCAGGAGAAGCACTTGAACCCAGGAGGTGGAGGTTGTTGCAGTGAGCCAAGATGGTGTCACTGCACTCCAGCCTGGGTGACAGTGCGAGACTCCCTCTAAAAAAAAAAAAAAAAAAAAAAGAGTCTGAAGGGTAAGAGAGAATGAATACTGCGCCCTCACTTGGTGGAAGAGCAGAAGACCTACAGGGACCGAATTCATTTCCTCAAGCTTTATAATGTCATCCATGAAGGTGGAATTGAGAGGTGACAATGTGCTAGCTGCTAGCAGCCCTAGCTAGCTCTCAGCGGCTTCTCAGCCTCCAGGTCCACTGTGGCCGAGCTTGAGGAGCCCTTCAGCCCGACGCTGCACTGTGGGAGCCCCTCTCTGGGCTCGTGGAGGCCAGAGTCGGCTCCCTCTGCCTGTGTGGAGGTGTGGAGGGAGAGGCGTGGGCGGGAACAGGGGCTGCACAGCACTCCTGGGCCAGGGCGAGTTCCGAGTGGGCACAGGCTGGGCAGGCCCCACACTCCGAGCAGCCAGCCGGTGGCGCCAGCCCAGGGCAGTGAGGGGCTTAGTACCTGTGCCAGCAGCTGTGGAGGGTGCGCCGGGTCCCCCAGCACTGCCACCACTTGCGCCCTATCACCGGGCCTCAGCCACCTCTCCCTGGAGCAGGGCTGGGGACCTGCAGCCTGCCATGCCTTAGCACCCATCCCCCCTGTCCCCCGGCTCCCGCGCCGCAGGAGCCTCCCCGATGGGTGCCGCCCCGTGCTCTGCAGCACCTGGTCCCATCTACCGCCCAAGGGCTGAGGAGCGCAGGAGTGCGGGTGCCAGACGCGGGACTGGTTGAGCTGCAGCCCGGCCCCTGTGGGATCCACTAGGCTAAGCCAGCTGGGCTCCTGAGTGGGGTAGGGACTTGGAGAACTTTTATGTCTAGCTCAAGGTTTTTAAACGCACAGATTGGCACCCTGTGTCTAGCTCAAGGTTTGTAAATGCACCAAACAGTGTTCTGTGTCTAGCTAATCTACT
This sequence comes from Piliocolobus tephrosceles, assembly GCF_002776525.5. Classification (NCBI taxonomy): domain Eukaryota; kingdom Metazoa; phylum Chordata; class Mammalia; order Primates; family Cercopithecidae; genus Piliocolobus; species Piliocolobus tephrosceles. The sequence continues at coordinate 20,610,401 of NC_045455.1, read as the reverse complement.
GGGGACTTGGAGAATTTTGTGTCTAGCTAAAGTATTGTAAATGCACAATCAGCACTCTGTGTCTAGCTCAAGGTTTGTAAATGGACCAATCAGCTCTCTGTAAAATGGACCAATCAGCAGGATGTGGGTGGGTTCAGATAAAGGACTAAAAGCAGGCTGCCCCAGCTAGCCAGCGGCAACCCGCTCAGGTCCCCTTCCACACTGTGGAAGCTTTGTTCTTTTGCTCTTTACAATAAATCTTGCTGCCGCTCACTCTTTGGGTCCACACGGGCTTTATGAGTTGTAACACTCACTGGGAAGGTCTGCAGCTTCACTCCTGAAGCCAGTGGATTCACTCCCGAAGCCAGCGAGACCATGAACCCACCAGGAGGAAGAAACTGTGGACACATCTGAACATCTGAAGGAACAAACTCCGGACACACCATCTTTAAGAACTGTAACACTCACTACGAGGGTCTGCGGCTTCATGCTTGAAGTCAGCGAGACCAAGAACCCACCGATTCCAGACACAGAACCCTCACAGCCTAATTACCTCCTAAAGGCCCCACCTTTTAATACTATTGTACTGGTGATTAAGTTTCAATATTAATTTTAGAGGGAACATAAACATTCAAACCATAGTACTGCGCCTCTTTTCTTCTATCTCCCCATCCCTCTCTGTAAACTCATTCAACCCAAAATTCTCACAATCATCACTTTTATAAAAAGGCAAATAACAACTTATTTTTTCAGCATCAATACTGTCCTGAAGATAAACTCTCACATTTTCACGTCCCTACTAGATAACTTTAAAATTTACCGCTTTTCAAACCAAATTTACAGTGTTCCCTCTGACACTAGCTCCACCCTCTGACTTTTCTGTTTATTAATGCTATCACAGTTCCTCAAGCCTCCCAGAGTCATTTATGAGTATCAACACCCCATGCTATTCTGTCTCCACCAATGTAATCAACTACAGGGAATCTATACATAAAAGAAAGGGCGTTTATTATCCCCACTATCACAAACCCTAAATTTACAGCTCTTCTAACAAAGTTAGAACTCCTAGTGATTACATAAAATGGATCTTTATCTTTGAAATACTGATTGTTATGAACCATTAAAGACAAACTTGATAAAGTAAGCATCTGTTGATTTATACAGGCTAACGGGTTGTATTCCTTAACACAGACTTAGGGATTTACGAGTCTATCATACACCAACTTATGAAGCTAAAAAACAATATAATATCTGTGTAAAATTCACAACATCTTTGAAATAGGAATGTGAAGGAGGAATACATTTGAAATTTATGTGAAGTTATTCCTCATTTGTGTTGTGTATTAGATTTTTTTTAATTAAAATGTTTATTTTTAAATGTCTAAAAATTTTTAAAGGGGTAATTAGAAAATATTTGCAGTGGATTTATAAATAATGCCTCCCAAAATACCCATGGATAACAACTTATGTTCTAGGTACATGCCTTTTACTTTGGGATTCAATTCACTAATTATAGGAATTCATCAGATCATGTTACAAGGGTTAACTGTAAAATAGGCCATATCCATATGTAGTAGTATAATAAATTCTTCTTTATCTAATTAAATGTGTTAATCAGCAATTTATACTTAAATTTTAGTGCTAATAATGTATTCAATCCATAGCCATTTTACTTAGTTGATATATTTCTACTGCCTATGGAATCAAATTTATAAAGTGTTATATTTCCCTCAGGAAGTTACACCCATTCCTACAATTTGTCATATTGAAGTTAGGATGATGTTACCTTCATTTTAACTACAGAGTTTCTGGCAATGTCCAAATATACCGACATTTTAGTCTTTGCTGGAAATGATCTCCAATAAGAGGAATGTATCACGAGTGTTTGGAGATGTACAACCTGAGTACTGGAGGCTTACATACCTGTGCAACATATCCAGGATGAACTTGTGAAAACCGTGTGCAATATTAAATGAGCCCTTCATTTTGCATTTAGTATAAGAGCAAAATGGTTGCTAGATTTCACTTTTGAAAATATATTAAAAATTTTAAAAAAGAGAAACAAATTTCTTCCTGGATAATTCTAGAAGAAAGAATCCCTTGTCTTTCAAGACAAGAAAGGAAATAAATGGGTTGGACTAAAATGAAAGAAGTGTTTTAAAATTACCTTTGGGCAACTATCAGATTCTAACAGCAATTTAAGAATATTAGAAAGAAATGTTTAGATAGGTAAGAGAAATAAGTATTAACTCATTTTGAAACTCTCATTTTTAGGCAGCAAAAAGTATTTCGTGCCCTCTATAATCTAGACCATATGTCTTTCATACAGAGAAACCAGGTCATGGAACAGTGATGTGTGTGCTTATCACAAAGAAGTTACCTTCAAATGTTATTCAGTAGCCTATTATCTGTAGCTTTATTATTTTAAATAAGCAAAAGAGTGTTATTTGATTTAGAGTTGCTCAGGACAAAAGTTAGGTTTTTTCCCCTAAATTCAGATATCAAGTTTATAGTCATTTTTTTGTGTGTAAAATCATGGCTTTCCTATAAATTAACAATACAGTGAATCCTCCATTCTTCAGTTTTAAGCAATGCACAAAAAGAGTGCAAATAGGCACTTTTTAGAAACTTACAAATATCATACCTATGCCTAGTATAATTCTTACTAATTCCAGATGAGGCAAGCTATTTGTTTGATTTCTAAGGTCCCTGTAAGCAGCACTTGCATGCTGACTCTTATCACTGGCTGGGTCCAACTACTGGTCAGCTTTTGCCTGTGGCGCCTTAATACTGCAGACTAGCTTTGGTGTTAAATTCATTTCAATTAAATGCCTGAGCCTTGTTAGAAAGATGTTATTAATTTTGACACCAGCCTTCCTCACAAGACCCATTCAGTACTGCCACTGAATCTCTGTCTGGGGAAGGAACTGGCCCTCTGTTCCCTGAAGCTTGTTTCTTTCTCCATGTTGGTTCCTCTAGTGGGTTCCCCAGATGGCCTCATTACTGGCAAGAGGCAGATGATTAACTTGAATATCTCTCCCATGCCATATGAATCATTTATTGGGCACCTGCCAGGTGTCACATACTAAGCTAAGTGCTTTCTTTCTATATTACCTCATTCATGCTATGGATATTTACTAAAAGACCCAGCACTTCTCTCAGAACAAAAACACAGTATCAAACAAGAAAAACACATTCCCTTTCCTCAGGGACCTGACACATCTTACCTTTGTACATGGTATGGATGGTAATTAAAGCAGGTGGGCTGGTAGAGACTACTGATTACAATTTTACACATCTCTGGATCGTTTGAATTGATCACATCATATATTGCTTCTGTAACTGAGACAAGATAAGGTTCTTTTAAAAAAGTTATTAAGAAGACTGTGATGGTTATCATCAAACCTAATTGCAACAGCGAAGTGAAAACTTCTGTTGAGATCCTTCTGAGAAGAGTCATCTAAAACAAAGCCTTATTTTGGGGATAAACAGAAGTAGAATTAGGTGTTGGAAAGAGAAAAAAGAGAAAAGTAGATGGCAGGCCAGGACAGTTTTGCAGAGTGGTCTTGGGAAACAAAATGGAAATTGAGGCCCCATATGCAAGTATCTCTGAATACTTGAGAGGCCTTTACCAAACTTGAAAACTCTGCTTTATTCTGATGCACTCTAGAATCCTTAGCATGGAAAAAAGCCCAACACTATCAATTGAATCAATTTATCAACTAACTCATTTATTCTCTCTCTCTTTCTCTCTTTCGAGAACTTACTATAGTCTCTAATATTATGCAAGAGATGTAGTGGCAACATAGACCTAAATCTCTTCCCTCCTAGATGTGTGAGTCAGGGTAGAGGGAGTGAAGTACGTTAAGATAAGCACAAGATTATATGTGATGATTTTAGATAATGGCAAATTCTAAGGAGAAAGTAAAATGGTAGAGGAGATGTAACTAAGATAAGGTCCTGTCACAGGATGCCACTGAAATGATCTGAGAACACCAGGTACTAGGAGATATAAAGGAGGAGATGTGGACCATTCCAGGTGGGAACAACAGCAAGGACAAGAGCTTGTGTCAGCAACAAGTTTAGTATGTCCACGAGACCTATAGAAGAAGAGTCTATCTAGTTGGACAGACAGAGTCACTACTGGTAAGAATATAGAGTTATGTGGGGCTCCATGAGGTGGGACCTGGTATGCCCTGGTAAGGAGTGTGGATCCCTTTCTATTTGCAATGAGAAGCCCTGAGATACAATGACATAACCTGATGCTAACTTTAAAATCTGACTACTACACTATTCACGGTAGCAAAGACATGGAATCAACCTAAAAGTCCAACAGTGGCAGATTGGATTAAGAAAATATGGTACATATACACCATGGAATGCTATGCAGCCATAAAAAAGAACAAGGTCATGTCCTTTGCAGGAACATGGATGGAGCTGGAGGCCACTGTCCTTAGTAGATTAATGAGGAACATAAAACCAAATAGCGCATGTTCTCATTTAAAAGAAGGAGCTAAATGATAAAACACATGAACACAAATAAAGGAACAACAATGGAACCTGCTTGAGGGTAGCGGATGGGAGGAGGGACAGGATCAGGAAAAATAACTATTGGGTACTAGGCTTAGTACCTGGTGATAAAATAATCTGTACAACAAGCCCCTGTGACATGAGTTTACCTTATATAACTAACCTGCACAAGTACCCCTGAACCTATAATAAAAGCTTTTTACAATCTGGCTGCCAGACAATGCATTGCCAAGAGCAAGAAAGGCTGCAGGGAGACCGGGTAGGAGGCTACTGCAGAATCCAGGCAAGACATGATGATGGCTGAGAGTAGGGTGCAGCAGTGGGGGTGGGAGTGTTCACACTGAGGATAGATTCTGAAGGCAAACGTGTCAGAGCATGCACAATGAGAGAAAGAGGAACCAATGGTGCCTCTGGGTTCTTTTTTATTAACACTTCATGGATAGCGAGGCCTTACCAGAATTAGGGATGACTGAGGTAGGAACTGGTTTCATGAAAGGATGAAATCTGAAAAGGCTTCAGATAGACTCTGGTTTAAAATAATAGTCTGTATTCATTATGCTAATGAAATACTGACAGATTTTTTTTTCATCTCAAGCTCCAGATCGGTCTGCATCAAGGTCTCGTAGGTGTGCCACTATTGACAGGTGGGGCCAGATGATTATTTGTCAGAGGCACTGTCCTGTGCACAGTAGCATGCCTTGTGCCATCCCTGTGGCCTCTACCCAAATGACGCCAATAGCACCCCTCAGGCTGTAACATATAAAAAGGTTCCAGATACTGTGAAATATAAAATCTCCCCAGTTGAGAACCACTGTTCTGTTCCATTCTGTTCCACAGTCAGGACAGATCTCTTCTCTAGTCCAAGGAAAATCGCTTCTCTGACTATAACAGAGATGAGCTGCTAGTCACTCCTCCCACCAAAAAGAGGCGATGTTAAACAGAATTAAAATGTAGTGCACTAACTGCCAGCAGTTTGTAAATGAGAATTAGAAAGAATTTTGCAATGTTTAAGCTTTCTAACAGAAAACCCTGTGGCAAATAGCAATGTGGACAGTAAACAGTTCAGTGACTGTTTACATAAGTGGGTGACCATATGACCTCCCTCATTTATTTAAAAAAATCACAAAATGTCATTTTCTCTAAAAAAAAAAAAAAAAAAAAAAAAAAGGTAGTTAAAGGGTACATGTTTAGCAAATGGTTGGATTTTCTGCTACATTTTGTTGTATTATTGTTTTACATGAAGCTACAATTTTGCAGCTTTTGTTGAATCTACGCCAGCCTTTAGGGTTTTGAGAAGGGGTGGAGCGCTTTTAGCACAAACTTAAGTTTCAGATTTTGAAAAATAAATCTGAAATTCTACGGCATATTTTTTCTGTATTTTAAAAATTAATTAAGAAGGTATTTTTGGAAACAAACACAAATCATTTCTAAGTGGCTACTGCGGTAGGCAGAACTATGCACCCCCATTTTTCTGGATGTCCATATCTTAGTCATTGGAATCTGTTAGTAGGTTGTGTTGCATGGCCAAAAGGATTTTGCAAAGGTGAAACAATTAAGGATCCTGAGATGAGGACATTATCTGGGATTACATTGGTGGGCCCAATGTAATTAGAATAATGCTTAAATGATGGAAGCTGGAGGCAAAGATGGGAGAAAAAGGCACTAGCCAAGGACTGCTGATGTCCTCCAGCAGCTGGACGGGGCCAAGAAATGGATTGTCCCCTAGAGTCTCCAGAAAGAAACGCAGCACTGAGAACACCTTGATTTTTGCCTAGTAAGGCCCATTTTGGACTTCTGACCTCCATAACTGTAATAGGATAAATCTGTGTTGTTTTAACCCATATTTGCAGTAATTTCTTACAGCAGTTATAAGAAATGGATGCATTACTTTATGAGAATACAGGTTACAGAGTAAACTGTTCTTTACTATAAAGTTGTTATTCTTAATTATAAAAACAGATCTTTGGATTAACCATTGTATCACAGTTTGACAAATACTAAAAAGCTATGAAAAATCCATTTGGGTGTTTCTGTTCGTAAGTGTTTTTCACTGGTAAATTTTAACTTCCAAATGGCTTTCTGTTCTCACATACCTCAGAACATCTTCAGGAAGCATCCGGGTACTATTGAAATTTCCTCAATGACAAATAATCTCTTTTGATATTTCAAAAAGGCTTTTATGGAAATAATGTCAGAGATTTGAAAAACAGCATTGAGCACTTCTATTTGATTCAAAGATCATAAATTTGAATACATGAATTCATATAAATTAGCAATCAGTCTGAAAACTTGTTTTATTTATTTCTTTTGTGCCTCTTATCTAGAAAAATAGCAACTACATTAATCAAAAAATAAATGCAGTGAAAATGAAATGCAAAGTGTTCATTAATACACTGGGGGTAAAATTTCAAGTATACAAGCGGAAAAAAAAAGTCTAACACTTGAATCTCCATCACCATAATTTTGTGTTTCTGCTTTCCTTCACTCAAACTGATTCTCATTTAGAAATTAAAAGGATATTTCACTTCCTTGTACTGTTAGTGGAGACTTACAATAAGTAAAACCAGTAGTCTCTACAAGGGAAAAATACTATAAACTTGTACATTCTTCTTGGACTAAAAAGTGGAACTCACTGAAGATGTGCTTTAACACCTGACTTCCAATCTGTTTTGATACATGAGAGGCTTTGGAAAAAAGGCAAAATGTGTCTGACATCAAAATTTACTCTATAGTGAAGTGTTATTGTGAAACCCCAGTGTGATGTTTAGTCTGGTGTCATGCAAACACTTTAGGAAAAGACGATGAGCACAGATCAAACAGGTTATTTTAGGGACAACTGATTATCATCCTCTATGAAGTCATTACAGTTTAATATACTCGAAGCATGATATTTTGATCTGTGTTGTATTACCTTAAAGAGCTAAGGGGAGTATAATTAATAGGCTAAGATCAAAGCTAGGAACTTTACAAATAATATCTTATTTAATCCTCACAGCACCCCCTTGAGATAGGTGTTAGTCACCCCACTCGGTAGTTGAAAAACTTGGAGCTCTGGTATTTAAATAATTTGCCAAATGTCAGACTAGTTGTAAGTGACAAAGTCAGAATTCAGAAAGATGCAGACAGAGTCTGTCTCATGCTAGAGCACGTGTTGTTGGCTATACCTTGTGTCTCCCGTTATTCCCTGCCTCTTCCTCATTTTAGAGGCATCGTATACCACTGCTAAAGGATTAGTGATGTCATACAAAACCTAACCTAAAAGTAGCAGTGAAAAAATTTTTAACTGTCTTGCTTTCACTTAAAAAAAGATGAATAGCTGAACTAAATATTTTAAAATATCCGAGTAAATCCAACTAAGTAATCATAAAGGACATGTGTGGTGACTCAAACCTGTAATCCCAGCACTTTGGAAGGCAGAGGCAGGAGGATCAATTGAGCCCAGGAGTTCAAGACCAGCCTGGGCAACACGGCAAAACCCTATCTCTAAAAAAACAAAAATTAGCTGGGCATGGTGGCGTGTGCCTGTAGTCAGCTGCTCTGGAGGCTCAGGTTGGAGGATCGCTTGAGCCCAGGGAGTCTGAGGCTTCAGCAAGTGGTGACTGCATCACTGCACTCTGGCAGTGATAGAGTGAGACTGATTTAAAAAGAAAAAAATCACCATAGATATTCCATTAAAAAGTATGTGGATGGTCTAATTTTAAATGTGTTAACATTTAATAACATAAAATTAATTTATTTGTAGTTAGAATATTTTTATTTAACAATTCTAGATGTTTTAAAATGTAAACATTAGAGACTAATTGATCTTTCCTTGATTTGCGCTGGCTACTATGACTTGCTTCTGATGAGTAGAATGTGGCAGAATTGACGCTACATGTCTTCTATAGCTGGGTTAGAAAAGGTGGTAGAGTTTCTGCCTCACTCTCATCTGGGGGCCCTTGGAACCGGGCACCACACAGTAAGGAAACACAGGCCACATGCAGGTCTTATGGCCGACAGATCTGCCAAAGGCCCAGGCAGCCACCAGAGTCACTATGCAGATGTGTGAGTGGCTGGGCCTCAGATGACTCCAACCCCCTGCTATTGAGCTGTAGCAGGTGAAGACACTGAGTGAAACAGAACCCAGCTATCCCTGTGGGCCCTGCTCAAACGGAAAATTCATGAGAAAGATAGACATTGTTTTTTGTATTAGTTTGCTAAGGCTGCCATAACAAAATGCTACAGACTGGGTAGCTTAAACAACAGAAACTTATTTCCACAAAATTCTGGTGGCTAGAAGTTCAAGATCAAGGTGTCAGCAGAGTTGGTTTCATTTTGAGGCCTCTTAGTTTGGCTTGTAGATTGTCGTCTTCTCTGTGTAGGTTCACACAGTTTTCTCTCTCTCTCTCTCTCTCTCTCTCTCTGTGTATCCTAATCTCTTATAAATATACCAGTCATACTGGATTAGGGCTAACCCTGACACCTCTATTTTGGTTACCTCTTTGAAGGCCCTCTCTCCAGATACAGTCACATCCTGAGACATTAGAGTTAGGGCTTCAACATACGAATTTTGGAGTTGCACAATTCAGCCCACAACAGTAAGTTTTTGGGGTACCTGGCTATGCAGCAATATATAACTAGAAAAACAGACTATTTTATAATAAAAACTAGCCAAATTCATATTCTCCAGCATATTTATGCAGGAAATATACTAATGTCAGTAGAGCACAAGGCAATCGTGGTTGGAAAAATAGTAGTAGTACTTTGTATTTGTAGTAGTGGCATGCATCCTCATAAAAAATAACAGCAAGAAGAATCATGAGTGCCTTCATGTATCAAGACATGTCTATGAGCCACACTACTTGCTCAGTACTTGACAGACAAGATCTCATTTAATTCTTACAACAATGTAACAAAAAAGTAGTATCATGTTTGGGTTAAAATCAAGACAACTTGAGGCTATGTGAAAATAGAAGGAACAAGAGATAATGAAGATAGTGGTGTCCTAAAACCTTAGAAAGTCAGGGTGCTTCACTTGGGAGGCAGTTAAGGATTCAAATCCTGAATCTTCCAAACACTTTTATCTTGAGAAACATCATATAAGTGACTTGTCTAACGTCAAGTAAGGCTCAGGTGAGGCTGAGCTGAGATCAAAATTGCTATCTCCAGCCTCAGGTTACTGTGCTCCTTTCATCGCAATGGTCCTCTTTTTAAAAACATTGTTTTAAAACTAGCTATGGAGTATACCAGGAAAAATGTGTTCATTTCCTTATCTCTTTCATTCCTCTGTTGTACTGAAAAATTATAAAGCCATACCATTCACTGGAAAGAACATATTTAGAGAGAATGCAGCATTAGGTATGCAGAAAATACCCCTCAGTTAAGAAACATGCTAGGAAAATTATTGGTTCACCACTTTAAATTGCCCTGTATTTGAAATATTCAGATGCAGGGACGTCCATGAATGTATTAATATGTTAAGTTTCTAAGAAAACACAGGGATGCGAGGCCAGGCATAGATTCTGGAGTGACTGCAATGCCATTTTAAGTGAACTCCTTAAGAAGCATTTGTATTTTAGAAGTAACAGTTGACAGTAGCACCAAGGAAAGAATCACTGGATCTTTGTTCTATATCACATGACTGATTCCTGATACTATCATGTGAGCAGAGGATTTTTGTGTTTCATACCTCTCCTTCTTAGCTATGACAGCCTCGTGGGGTGGCAGATGGACCGTGCCAGATAGAAGTCTACCACTGCTGAGAAAACTGGACAGGTTAGTTGAACTGCAAACAAATGCCACATCTCTGCTCTATCTAAGCTCCAACTGAGGGAAATCATTTTCTCAAAGGTCATCAGTGTTCTGTACTGATTTGAACCTGTTTCTCCCTTTTGAAGTTAAACTGGAGAATCAGCCAATCAACTGGCAATGTGTAGGGATGTGTGAAACATTTTCCAACCGTGGGTTGTAAAAAGAAAGGGACTTGAAGCAGATGGTGTCCAGTATCAAAGGGCTTATCACTTTCAATGTATTTTGCTACATCACTTAGTGGCACGGGTATATTAAAAGGAGCCGAATTGTTCAAGGTCTTGTACCCCAACCAAAAATTAAGTTTTAAAATGGTGCATGAAAACTGCCTTACTCAGTTGAGCATTACATAAGGTATAAAAACAGTTCACAACTTCTCTCCTCCTACTTGCAGCCAACAGTATCTGTGGGTTGTGAAAAAGGGAAAGGGAATAGAGAGAAATATTTGCATTTAATGTTGTTGTTGTTGTTGGCCGAGGAGATACCACTTAGATATATTCAGAAGGGGGTTCCAGTCAGGTTAAAATCTTACATCAATCCATTTTCTTTGTCTTGGATTCTGTTTGGTTTGGTTTGTCTGCTCCTCTCTCAAATAATATTAATAGTATGCAAAGTGCCCTTCAGCAACACCTTGGTGAGATAAACACTTCTAGGTAGTACCAGATATTTGCCTAGGGATTTCTTTGTCCTTTTGGCAGGGAAAGAGAGGGAAAGAGAGACCTTTACATAAATCCTGTATCCCAGTTAACTCCTTCCTTTTCTCCATAAGTATCCAAAGTTAAAATATCACTCATGAGGAAAGGAACATGTTATCAAAAATTTCTATGTGAAATTGTACATTTAAGTTAAACAATGCTGCAAGCAAAATTAACTTATTTTATAATTTTATTATGTATCTATCATAATCATTAACTGAATTATTTACTTAATAAAAGAAGCATAAGGAGATAAAACTATATAAACAGAAATCTTCAAATCTGTAATATAGGCTATTGGGATTGAGGGTCTAATCCTAAATATTCAAGTGTGCAGACATCCTAGCTAACATTACTGAAAAAGCATGAGATGAGGTTTGGCAGAGAACAAAAGCTAGTAAATGAAATCCTTGTTTATGAATATGACAAGCGGGCACCATGGGAAGAAGCACTGTGGTCTAACCCAAAAATATCATGCACCAAACTTTCAGCATTTATGAAGTCACTCTCCAGTGTGGAAACATTCTTCACTTGATCCTACTCCACAAAAAATCCATGCAAGGTTTACCCAGGCATTGTCAGAGTAATATCAGGGACTTCAATCTGGTTTTCATGTTTCTAATGTGAAGAGGAGAGACGTAAAAATATGTTAGCTCGTCTCTGTGTAACCCCTGCTGCCCTTGTGTAATCCTTCAGGTCCATACAGGCTTTAGAGCTGGGTCCCCCAACAGGGCATGGATTCTGTTGCAGCTCATTCTGAAAAAAAGCGTGAGAGTGAAATAAACGTTGATTATTTAAGCTTCAAGAATGAAGTTTCTGCACTGATGGAGAGTGAACTCTATAAAAGTTGTGGTGCTAGGTTCTGGGAATAGAGAGATGAAAAGGATCCAGAGTTAATCATCTTGAAAAGCTCATAATGGAGCAGGAGAAGCAAATAGGTTACCAGTGATGTCAGCGGTCAAGGCTGTAATAGATGGAGTGTTGATTCCCTCCATTAGGGGCATGTTGGCAAGGGTTTCCAAGAAGAGTTTATACAAATGGAATGACTAGCCTTTCACGAGAGCTTATTACAGGACACACATGGTTCTGAGGGCTTTATAATCATTCTAATTTACTCTTGTCAATGAATTATGAAGAGGGTTTTAATAATAACCCTATTTTAGAGATAAGGAAACTAAGGTTTGAAGATGTTCAGCAGCTTGTCCAACATCCCATAGCTAAATAGTGGCAAAGTCCAACGTCAAACTCCAGTCTGCAGACTTGTCAGCTCACACACAGGCTGTCATGCCCTACCTCAATGTCAGAGAGACTTCAAAGGAACAAACAGGGTTTATTAAGCTGACTATAAAATGCTTCAAGTTTTCTACAAAGGGTTTTCTAGAACAAAATGCAACACATAACACTGATGCCCAAAGACATTTCACCATAATACAAGCAACCTTGTTTCATGAACTGGGTATATCTTGGAATTATTCCATGTAAAGGAAATTTTTGGAAATAGCCTCACTTAAAAAAAAAATCAACATACTGAGATATACATTTCAGTCATCTCCTACCCCAACACTGGCCCTGGGCAAGCACTGAGGTGTTTTCTGCTAGGCTAGATAAACTTTGGTTTTGCACTTCAAGTAAAGGAGTAATACAAAAGATGTTCCTTTGGTTCTGAACTTTAATTTTTGCTAAAAATTATTTACATTACATATTTTTAGAAATGCTTATTTTTTGACTAACCATTTTTTTAAAAAATACTTTTGTTTTAAGTTCAGGGGTACACGTGCAGGTTTGTTACATAGGCAAACATATGTCACAGGGGTTTGTGATATCGATTATTGCATCACCCAGGTATTTAGCCTGCTACCCATTAATGATTTTTCCTAATTCTCTCCCTACTCCCACCCTTTACACTCCAAAAGTCCCCATTGTGTGTTGTTCCCCTCTATGTGTCCACGTGTTCTCATCATTTAGCTTCCACTTATAAGTCAGAACATGCGTTATTTGGTTTTCTGTTCCCGTGTTAGTTTGCTAAAGATAATGGCTTCCAGCTCCAACCATGTCCCTGCAAATGACATTATCTTTGTTCTTTTTTTAGGGTGCACAGTATTCCATGGTATATATGTATACTACGCTTTCTTTTTTCAGTCTGTCACTGATGGAAATTTAGGTTGATTCCATGTCTTTGCTAATGTGAACAGCGTTGCAGTGAACATACGCCCATTACTGGATATATACCTAAAGAAATATATATCATTCTGTTACAAAGATACATGTTTCTGGACACTTCAGCTCTGTATATCTCTGAGATTCATCCATGTCAATTCATGTATCAGCTTTGTGTTCTTTTTCCTGTTCAGTAGTATTCCTTTGTATGGCTACACTACAATTGTTTATGCAGTCTCCTACTGAGGGATAGTTAGGTTGTTTCTAGTTGTTGGCTGTAAATAACATTACTTTCAAAAAGGCATATAGGCACTCACTCTTTAGAAGAATGCTACAATGAATCATCCCACTGCTTAGCTGCTTTTCTTTTTTGTTTGTTTGTTTGTTTTTGAGACGGAGTCTCGCTCTGTCTCCCAGGCTGGAGTGCAGTGGCCGGATCTCAGCTCACCCCAAGCTCCGCCTCCCGGGTTCACGCCATTCTCCTGCCTCAGCCTCCCAAGTAGCTGGGACTACAGGCGCCCGCCACCTCGCCCGGCTAGTTTCTTGTATTTTTTAGTAGAGACGGGGTTTCACCAGGTTAGCCAGGATGGTCTCGATCTCCTGACCTCGTGATCCGCCCGTCTCGGCCTCCCAAAGTGCTGGGATTACAGGCTTGAGCCACCGTGCCCGGCCAAAGTAGCTGGGGACCATGCCGTGGTTCCACTGGGGCTCGAACCCAGGACCTTCAGCTGCTTTTCAAAGCGTGCAGAGTTCACCACTCTTTCCTTTTGGACACATCAGGCCATTGATTCTGGCGTCAAGGACTCTGCCTCTGCTCATCAGTACCCTTAAGCATGGACTCATGCCCTCTGTTTCCACATGGCACTTACCCAATTTTGGTCTATGGCTTTTGGTTTGATTCAAATCATGTGACCTCAGAGAATCTCACCTGTCTAAACTGACCTAAAATAATATCTCAATCCAGTCACCAGGAGTTGAAGGTATTATGGTAGCAGTAAGCAGAGGACAGGACAATTTTCCAAAATTATCCATCAGTTCTTCTTTTGCCTTACATTTCTAAAATTAGTGGACTCCTGTCTTTGAATTAGCTCTCTTTCCCACAGGCAATGAAAACATGTTGAATTAGTTGAAAAGAAAATTGCAGTGCATGAGAATCAATATCTTTATTATCATGTGCCTTGATGAGAGAAGATAAATATGTGAAACTCAGTGGAGTCTTGCAAAGCTGGCTGCATAATACGGATGACACAGGGTGGCAGTTTCTGTGCTACACCTTTGGTCAAAGGCTCCATCTCACAGACAAAAGGTTACAACCTCTGGCTTTAAACTAAATCCTTCCATCAGATCCACAGTGAAATATCTGGAAAGCCACGTAAACGAAGTGCTGTCTGTCTGCAGAGCAGAAGTGACAATCCGCAGAATCCTTTGGTGTCTCACGCTCTCCATCATTATTGGCATGTTGGGCCTGGCTGCATAGAAATGAGTTGAACCCTGGCAAAAGGATCTTGAAGTAGGTCAGACGTCTATCATTGACAATAGATAGAAAACTTGCTTTTTATTTGGCCATTTTTTTCCCCCAGAGAGTAAGTTCCATTGAACTTGAAGTGACCCATGATTATAATAGCAATTTTATCTTCCAACTAGAGAGGAGGAGGATTTGGGGGCAGTACATTTACTGCCTAGTCTAAGGGCCTCAAAGGAACTTTTACAAACCGTATCTTCTAAAACATCTCCCTGACTGATTTTAGTTTTTTATGGTGTCACCCACTGCAATCCAATTCTGATGAAATGCCCATTCATGGAGGAACTTAATGTCCTTAGCTCTTTTTAATACATTTAACATAAACAATTGAATCTATTTCTGAGTGTATTTTGAAATGTATATTTCGATTATCTTTACACAAAATTTGGATAACTTAAGTCATCAGTTTTTACACTGTAAAAGCCATCTCTATGTATCATTTGTGACCCTGTCAACAAAGGATTTATCCCCTGGACACCTACAGTGTGGTGCAGTCATTAGAGTTCTCTATTTGGTTCAGCCCATAGAGGCCAAATTCTAGCTTTACCTCTGGCTAGCTTTGTGAGCTTATGCAACTAGCTTATCCTGGTTGTGCCTCAGGTTTACCATCTGTAAAACTAGAATGACACTATAAAAAAAGTAGCTATCTTATAAGGTCATTGTGAAGATAAAATGAGATAACAAATACCTGGCACAGAGCAAGTGGTCAATAAATATTAGCTTTTATTACTGCCCTGTTAGATCCTCTGGAGTCTAAAAGAAATAAGCACAGGGTTAGATCTCCTTCCATAAGAATCATTTCATATGGCTGAGAGGTGGCATGGTAAAGCCTACAGGGAAATGACACAAGGCGGGTACCAGGCAGTAATGTATAATATCAGCATTTTACACTGGTAGAAGTCAGGTTTAAATAATGTGTTACATATTCATGGGAAGTATAAGGTGCGGTGTTAACTGTGTAGAACAATCATTTAGTGCAACAGCAGTTGCAGCAGCACTGGGTTTGTTTGGGATGATTGCTCAGTAGAGGGAGGATTTGAGCAGAGCTTTCACACATCAAGAAGCAGGAGAAAGGCAGTTATCACCTTACACTTAACTAGTACATAATTACATAAAATTAAGTATTCAAATATTAATTTGGTTATTATAAGGTGGGCATTTTTATTCACAATGCCTAAGTATCTGCCATTGTATCTAATTTGAAATTAGGCAGGATTATGGTATATCCAAAATACAAGGGAAAATTAAGGAAAGTTTACTCATTAAATTGAGCCCATTATCAGGGAGCAATGCATTTTAAGGGTGTTCCCTACAAAGGCAAGATGGAAAAACATTTTAGAAACAGAACAGTCATATTTTAAGACTTTTTTGACTAGTACTGATTTCATCTTTTATTTACCAGGGCATGGATGTTTATTTCCCAAAACGTTCCTGATAAATCCAGCAGACTGCTGTATCTTTTTGCAACACAAATGCACATCATATATAGTTGATCCCTGTTTAATATAGGACTCTGTCAATCTAAGAATGACAGTGGAGAACTAGACTCATTTGTCTCATAAACTGCACTCTGGTATTGGGAAACTGTAGGCCATAAATACCAGGTGGAGCACAATTTACATCAGGGTAAACTACAGAAGAGAAGTTTATGATGTCACAATGAATTGGAGTTGTATATTTATGACTGTCCAGTGATGGATGTGATTTTAGCTATAACGGTAGATTTTCATTTACCATAAATCGAGCCTAATCAGTTTACTGTTTTCACTAACACATAATGTGTGAAGAATATGCTTAGAGAATATTAAAAGTCTGAAAAAACATAAGGCCTTTGGCTAACTCTAACATAAAAACATGTTTTCTTTGGATCTAACAAATTACTAAGAGAAATGATAATTATTTCATTTTCTACTTATAAATAGTCTACAACAGAAATTGGTGAACATGAATTGTAAAGAATGTGATAGTAAATATTTTTGACTTTGTAGGCCATATGGTCTCTGCTGAAGCTACCCAACTCTGTAGGGAGACAGAAGTCATGGCTAATACGAAAATAAATAGGTGTGACAATGTTCAAATAAAATGTTCTTTCCAAAAACAGAATGCAGGATGGCATTGGTCTTCAGGCTGCAGTTTGATGACCTGTGTCTACACTACATTAATTTGAAAAGGAAAGCTTACTATTTGGTTGTCTCTAGTCAGTCTTGTAGCTTTGGATATTTGTTTTTACAGCACATATATCACCTTGATTAAAATAAACAAGGAGAGGCCAAAACTGGAAGGGCCACATCCTTGTTCCTACATTTTCTTCACTATGGGTCACACAGTATGCGAGGATTCATTCTTTGGGCCAGATACAGTGTTATGAGTGAGAATACAGAGTTGAAAAAGCTATTACTCTTTTCTGTATCTTAAAAGATGTTATCAAAAGAGTGGGTCTAACCAGAGAGAGAGAAAAAAAATGATAAAACAAATGGCACATACTTTGGAAGGCCATAAACCTCACAGGGAAAGAAAGCAGAGAAACAAACAGAATATACTACAGTGGCAACATAGGGAATAATAACTGTCAATGGGGATATTACTCTGGAAGTTTCGTGATGGGATTTGCCCCTTTATATACAGTGGCAACTAAGCCCATTTGTCCAATATATTTAGGCTTACACGATTTTCTTCATAGTTACTTTCTTATATGTGATGGGGGTTGTATATATATAGTTCCCAGGGATGCATATTAGGGCAGTATTTATCTTCAGAATTGAGATTTTGAGATGAATTAAATCTTTTCTGGGACACATGCACCACAAACTCCTCCTCCTCCTTTTATGTAATCCACTTTGTGACTCAACTTGCTGGCTGAATCAGATGCAATACTTAAAGGCCTTTCCACTCTGGTAGCCCCCGATGTAAATCCCCTAAATATTAACTCATGGAGCAGTAGAGAACTGGCAATATCTCCCCTGCATGGAGGAAAGTCCATTCTCAGGCTGGCTTATTTTCCCCAGAAGTCAGCTAAACTTTAATGTGAGTGCTGAAAACTCTATGACACTGCCTTCCTAAATACTTTAGAATTGGCATTTAGCTGTTACTGTGGGAGAGAACTTAAGAAAAATTCAGCACTGATAGAATTACATTTGCTCTTCATTCAATCTTGGTGAACTTCCTAGGCACTAAAGCACATTGCTTTTACTGTGCTGTCATTTCTGAAAACCAAATTGCACAAAAACTTCTTAATCACCCACGAGAACTCCTAAGTGGGTTTAGTGTCATTCCGTGAAAAACAACACTGATAGAGAGAGGGTTTGTGATGTCCCAGGCACTTCCAGACATGGTGACTCATGAAATCCTAGCAGCAGGTCAGGGCAGGCAGGTCTCCTTACCTTACTGACAGGGGACAGTGATGCGCAGAGAGGCAAGCATAACCTTCCAACACTTTAGATCACCTAATACAACCTTTTTGTTTCACAGAAGATGTAAACTAAGGTCCAGAAAGATGAAGTAACTCGACCAGTAAAGAGGTCAGAGGGTGCTGTCACAGTCAGGAAAGGGTTGATTTTAGACCAGAGTTCTTTTCACTGTTTTCCAATAGTTCTCTACTTTGTGCTCATATACCAATGTAAAATTAAAGAGACAACGTGAGATAATGAAATTCATCAAAAGACAGTGCAGAGCAAACCAGCTGCAATAAAAGCAAAACCTTTCCAGGGCAAATCATACCAGGTGCCAGAAATGGGCTGAAAATGAAAGCTCGAAACATTTTGTTGGGAGAGAATTAGGCTCTGAGCTTCATGTTATTTGCCCCTCCTATATACATTTAGTGGCTGTCTTCTCATGGGTTTTTGGATAAAATCAGGGTTTATAATATTTTCTGCAGTTAAAAGTTAGACATGCATATTTTCTTTTTTTTTTTTTTTAACATATACAACTCCAGGTACTTGAAGATTTCGCTAAATTCACACGGTCCAAAATTATACATATTCTTTCCTACATTTTGAAATGAATGTCTTATTCATTTATATTCACAAAACATGCACTGTCTGGCATACAATAAGTGCTCAACAAACCTTCATGAAATTTATACAAAAGAGTTCATTTTTTTTTTTTTACTACTGTGAAATAGAAAAAGTTCTCACCTTCTCACAATTTGTAATAATAATATTATTATGAATAACAGCTAGTATTTTTAATGTGTATTATGGACAATGTTCTAAGAGGTTTGCATGGATCTACTCTGTTAATCCTCAAAATGATCCTACCAGGTAGTATTAGTACTCCAATTTTACACACAAAAACCCTCCAAGACACAAAGCTGTTATGTAACTGCAACACAGTCCCCACTAGAAGGTAGAAGTTCCAAGTCCTGCGTGCAAACCCAGAATGCCTCTTCCCTGAGCCCACCCTTTTAACGATAACAATGACTTAGTGAGTTATTATATTTTCATTTTGCTATAGTGAGAGCAACTAAGAAAAGATGAGATTCAAAATTACTGTTATATAATAGTTATTTTGTGCAATAGAATTAGTTGTGACAGATTCTGGCAAGCTATAAAGATAGTTAAGGATCAAGAGTCTTCATTATTCTAATTTACGTTTTTTTATATAACACATACACAAGTTAATGTGGAATGCCTATCCCACTTCCACCTTGAAGTCTGGGAAAAAAATTGTAAGGCAAACATAAGAATATCATATAGAAAAAGCCCCCAAGAACATCATTACTTTCAAGGATGGATGATGCTGAGACATTCTGCACAGAAATTTCAAGGTTCTTCATTCTGACACATTGTCACCCACATAAAGTTGTGTAAAAGATTGCTAAACACCAAATTTAGGTCTATGAGTAAACTGAAATTACATCCAGCAAAAATTACCCTACTTCAAAGAAAAGATGAAAATGAGCTTTTTATTTCTCACATTTGAGAGAGTGGAAGTAATGAATCCAACCATTTAATGTACCTCCTTGTTTAAAAAAAAATGCATGAAAGTATTTAATATCTACTGTGGGCCTGGCGCTAATAAGGCCTTGGAGATACATGGTCCCTATTTTAAGGGTCTATGAGAAGTATATGTCAACCACATAGCCACACACACCAAGTACAAAACTGCAATGTGATATAATTAAGACAAAGAGGTGAATTTTGGCTTAAGAACCTCTGAAGAAAGAATTTGATTTAGGGTGGCCCAAGATGACTCCATGAGTAGACAATGCTGGTGCTAGTGTCTAAAGAATGAGTAAATGTCTGCTAAGAGTTGAGGGGAAGGAAGAGGGCAGACAAATGGCACAGTCTAACACCCTAAGGTAAGAGGAAGCAGGAAGACTGATAATATAAAGAAATAAAATACAGCCAGATGTGCTGGCACAGAAGGTCCCAGTATTGTGACTGAGATGAGACCATTGAGATCCTTGCAGCCATGTTAAGGGGCCTTGTGTTTTATTCTAAGATGAGTGGGAACCCACTGATTTATTAGTTGCTGTAGCATTTTCTCCAAGTTCACATATTTCCAGGGTGGTCAAGAGACTGAGTGGAAGGGCATGAGTCAGTCAGTCATGAGGCTACTGAACTCTTTAGATGCCTTCTACAGTTCCCAATCCAGCTCATAGAAATCAAAACCCATATAAAATGCTTATATAGTTGTTAAGAGTTGAATTGTGCTCCCCGCTCTCCCCAAAAAAGATATGTGCAGAGGGAAAACTACTGATGTGTAATTCTACGTGCTATCTTTCTCTTGGTCAAAATGATAGACAACGGTAAAATCAGAACTACTACAAAAGAAAGTTTTATCTGTAAATTAAGACAAAAATCACCCAAGTTTTTTCTCAGTTTAAAACGAAATCTTCCTTTCTTTTACTTTAAGCCAATTCAAGATAAAAACTGTCAAATGAATATTTATAGATTATAAAATCATTTCTTGGTAATAAAGCAGTTATATTCATTTGAGAAACGGATGAGAACTTGTATCAACCACTATAACACTGAATAGTTTATTTTTCAGTAAAATAAATGAAAATTAAATAACAAGTAGACACATCACTAAGAAACTTCCTAAAGAAAATGTTATGTGGATACACTATAATTTAGCTGGTATAAGTGTGTGTGCATTTTTAAAAGATAGATACTGTTTAAGAGAAAGTGCTTAAGACCTAAGACCGGACAATACTGCCAAGAATAAAATACCAGATTGCCCACATGCTAGTTATGTAACCTTACTGCTTCTATTAAATTGAAGATATAATAGTATAGACCCCACAGAGATGTTAAAGAGAGTACCTAAGTTAATGAAGTGTTTATTACAATGTTTTCTCTGTGTTGACTCCCATTAGCACAATACAAATTCTCATTTCTTCCATCTTAACATAATAATAATTAGTAGTAGTAGTATCAGATAATGATCCTCTTTCCCTTGATTCTACTTTGAAGTTAGCTTCAATGTCTCCCTTCCCTTTTTATAACAAAATTCCTCAAAAGTCTTGTTAACATTTGCTGCCCACAGTGACTCTCCTCCTATTCTTCCCTAAAGCCACTTAGACTTTCACCCCCGCTACTCCAACAACACTGCTGGTCGATACCACGGAAGAGCTCCGCATGGCTAATTTGATAGGCCATTCTCAGCCTCAGTTTACACTGACTCATTTGCAAACTGTTACTTGCTTTTTCTCCTTCCCTCCTCCGCCCTACAGGTTTTTTCACTTGAATTCTAGAACATCATGTTTTCATGGTGTCCTTTCTATCTCATTGGTTCTTTTTCTCAATCCTCTTTGCTGATTTGTCCATTTCTTTGAGGTTTCTGAAGCTGGAGTTCTTCGATCTCTACTCTTCCCTACATGCACTCATTTCCTTGGTGATCTCATCCAGACTTCCAGCTTCCATTGGAGATAGGTTTTAAATTTTCTACTTGTTTTCAATAATAAGGTGTTGATGCCAAATTATGTATGGGACCTAAAAGGGCAAACTAAAATTTCATAAACAATAGACCTCACATAAAAACATAATCAATTGGCCATTATTTATTTATACAAGCTCTATTAATAACATAACAACAGTGTAGAAATATTATGTTCTTAACAAAACAACAGATAGTAATTGGGATTAACTTGACCACATCAAAAAAGACTTAATTGTACGAATAAAGGTTTGTGAATAAAAAGCAGTTTCAGCACTGAAAAATATCAATAGCAACTAACCAGTCAAATGGTTAAGTGGTAGACAACCCATGCATTTACATTATAATTAGTATTATTTAAAATAAATTGTTTTAAAGGGTAGTTGTAGATTTTTTTGTTACATGGTAGAATTTGAATTGTAATGTGTAATTAATATATGTTAGGAGCAGTTGATCCACTCTCAAAGTGAAAAAAGAAAATAAATACTAATGGTTCAATTCAGTTCTCTCCTCCTCCCCATTACCTATGGTCCACAAAGATTACTCCTCTCTTTGACCCTATGTATTATGTACAGTCTGTACTACACGGTTTGGCACTGATATTTCTGTGTTGTTCTTTATTCTGGGTGTACGTGTACCTTTTCTCTATTTGGAAAAATTATTAGTAACTTAAAGGCCAGTTCTCCCATTCCACTTTCTCTAGCCCTTAGTAGTAGTAGCCTTTTGCTTTAACGCATTTATTGAAAACAATGTGTTCAGAAAGCAAAGTAACAGTTACCAATAGTCCTATAAATAACATACGATATTCTCAATATTTTAAATGGATTTCCATTTAAAGTTTCTTTTTTTTTCTACCTTACTTTGTATATATTCCAAAGACCTGAAAGTGGGCTGAATCTCTGACCTTATTCTTTTTATTCAGAGACAAAGAAAATTTCTAATTCTCAAGGAATAAAAATAAACTGTTGTTATATCACTTGCACATGCTGACAATGGCACCGTTTTATTATTCTCTAAGCAAGCCAGGACCTGATCAAATTATTCTGGATAACATCTGCACAAAACTTGTGCTATCTATAAAATTCACAATGGATTGACATAGCTGACCATTTCCAAATCTTTTGCAACACCTCTGATATTTTTATGATTTGTCATCTCCCACAGAGTGATTCTTTCATTCTGCCGCATTCCTTCTATACGAAAACTTTCTTTGATTCTCTCCTGCTGCTTAGGAGTAAACTCCCTGATGTGTTTGCAATTTATGGTGATCTATTTTCCTTTTTCCAATAAGGATGAATTGTATACCCCCTCTAATAGTGACCAGTGGGGAAAATGTCTTCAAGTGATGTTAGTGACAAAGTACATTTCATCCATTTGGTACTAAATAAGTGATATGTGACTGTAAATATTGTATTGTATTGCCATTTTAATATAGGAAATGTTGAATAAGAATCTACATCAAGAAATAGGCGCCAGACAGTAGTAATGAGAAACGGTAGTTACTGCTATTTTTCTTTGACTTCTGATTTTATTACATCCACAAGAAATTTGGCTTTGCCTATTTAACCATGTTTCTTAAATGGAGGCACAATGAACCAGGTCTGGAGGTCAGCAAGAGGATCCGTGATCGAAGTTACGACTCACAATCCAATCCTGGTTTGTTTCTCCAAGGTACTAATTTCTTTTAATTGAAGCTATAGCCACCTCAAACATGTCCATCACAGTCCCATCTGCATAGAACGATGTTCTACACATCGTCCACCTAGAAAATAGCTGTATGTTTGTAAAATTAACTCAGGCATCAGGATATTTAGGTTCTTCTGCAGCCTGTCCACCAACTACCCACTGTATCGTTGAGACACAGTTTCTTACTTACGCTTTGGAGTAAACTGTGCAAATACTTTTCCTACACACATTTCCCTACAAATTTCTCATTTGTCTATGTTCCTTTGTCTCTTATTCTGAGATTTTTGTAGTGAGGACCCATGCCTTCTGGACCTCTCAGTACACTCTGCCTACCACAGCACCGGAAACAAGATAAGTACTCCATTAATATTTGCTGATTGTTAATGTCCAGAGGACTTAAACATTCTTTGGACATCCTGCCTTATCCTCAACCCACTTGACATCAGTTGGGAGTCACGATATTCTGCTTAACTCTCAACTTGCAGCTGCTGTTGAGTAGACCCACAGGGAAGGCAATTTTCACCCAAATAAGATTATTTTGGGAAGCACAGTTTGTAGGAGGCTGTGTTGTAGCCTCTTGAGCCTGAAGGAAAGAACTGAGATGACAGTGCAAGAGTGCTGATATATACTCTCTCTCCAATTCATATGCATCTGAGGAACAAACACCAAAGGCATGATCCATGAAAGAATCAATAAACTGGACTTTATTAAAATTAAAATCTGCTCTGTGAAAGACACTGTCAAGAGAATGAAAAGAGAAGCCACGGACTGGGAGAAAATATTTGCAGAAGACATATCTTATAAAAGACTGTTATCCAAAATATAGAAAGAATAATTAAAATCAACAATAAGAAAACAACAATCAAAAAATGGTCTAAAGACTTTGACACCTCACTGACATACAAATGTCATACAAATGGTAAATATGCAAACAAATGGCAAATAAGCATATGAAAAGATGCTCCACATCATATGTCACCAGGGAAATGCAAAGGAAAACAACAATGAGATACACTACACACCTATTAGAATGACCAAAATCCAGAACGTTGACAACACCAAATGCGGGTGAGAATGTAGAGCAACAAAAACTCCCATTCACTGCTGGTGGGAATGAAAAATGGTATAGCCACTTTGGAAGATAGTTTGTCAGTTTCTCCCAAAACTATAAATACTATCCTGCATTCTTGCTCCTTGGTATTTTCCCAAAGGAACTGAAAACTTATATCCACACAAAAACCTCCATGAAGATATTTATGAGAGCTTTATTCATAATTGCCAAAACTTGGAAGCAACCAAGATATCCTTCAGTAGATGAATGGATAAATAAAATTGTGTTATATCCAGATAATGGAATATTATCGAACCTTAAAAGGAAATAAGCTACCAGGCCATGAAGAGACATGGAGAAACCTTACAAACATATGGCTAAGTGAAAGAAGCTAATCTGAAAAGGCTACATACTGTAGGATTCCCAACGACATGCCATTTTGCAAAAGCAAAAACGACAGAGACAATACAAATATCAGTTATTGCCAGGGATTAGTAAGGATGGAGAGATAAACAGGTGGGACATAGAGAGTTTTCAGGGCAGCATTATTCTGCAGGATACCGTAAAAGTGGATACATGTCATTAGATGTTTTTCCAAACCTACAAAATGTACAACACCAACAGTGAACCTAATGTAAACTATGATCCTTTTTGATAATGAAGTGTCAATGGGGTTCGTCAGTCATAACACATGTGCCACTCTGGCGGGGACACTGACACCAGGGGAGGCTGTGCATGGGGTGGGGTGGCAGGAGGGGAAAGATTATGTGGGAAATCTCTGTATCTTCCACTCAGTTTTGCTGTGGACCTAAAACTACTCTGAAAAAGAATGTCTACTCTTTTTAAAAAATCTTACTTAGATTCTTTTAGGTGGGAAAGTAAATTAGGTATCTTACGGATAGACTACTCAATAAAAGAAAGTTCACTGTTGTAAATTTCTAAAAATAACAAAAAGTGATACAAATAATGTGTTATCAAGCAGAATATATTGATGGATTAGTTAGTTGATTAATGAGTAAGAATACTCTGTAGTCTATAATTAAAACATGTTATTCTATATATATAGATGCTTCTTAAAATCAGAAAATATCTCAACTATATAAAATACATTTTGTATTAAAATATTTTTAACACGTATTTCAAAGAAAATCTTCACTTGTGATTTCAGTGGATTACCAGTGAAAATTTAACAACATATTCCAAATGAAAATAAAACATGTAAGTTCATTCTATTAAGAAACAAGTGTGATTTGAGAATGGAGAACTAAAAAGCAGAGTTTCGGGGAAAAAAAACTTTAACATTTTGCAGAATCATGAGGTTTAAGGTTATCTTTAAATAAATCAAATACTAGTATTGTGAAAAAAATCGTTTTACAATGTAAGGTGACTTGGATCAATAAATAGGGATTCAGAGATTTCCAAATAAGAAATGGGATGAAGGAAAAAAGATGACTGCTGTTCCCCAAACTGCTCACTCAGTGTTTATGAAAGAGATCTGAATATCATCAGGAAAATCTCTGTTAGGTGTCTGTGGGTTCAATGAATTGTGTTTAATAGACTCGTTGAGTAAGCAAATTATGGTAATTTGAAAGAAACACTCCAACCTTTGCACAGAAGGTGTTCCCGAGTGATTTCCTCTTTATTTTCTTTGTTTTGTGGTTGTAATCAGATGCACGATGTGAAGTGTCATTAATCACGTATGATAATGATACTCCCACCATGATTTATGGAAAAGGCTACAGCAATTCCGACATCTGACAAGTTACAGTCATTTTATCTTGTCCCTGCGAACATGTTACTGTGTTTCATTGACTGGAGCAGCTTTGTGCATTTTAATAGTGTTCATATATAGTACTTAAATATTCCCACGAGGACAACAATAACTCTAATATTAAAAATCAAATTATAAAAATGAACTTGTCTTCCTTTCTGGAGCATCAGTAAAGAAATTCAGAAAACACATTAACGTGTATCATTACCTGCGGAAGGCAGTTTGAGTTTGATCAACTATACTACTTCAAACAGACACAATTACTGCCACCATGTGAGTTTAAAGGGGGATTGACTAACACAAGGATAAGACACAAATTGTCTATAGGTGTTAAATATAGTCAAATTTTAAAATTCATATTTTTTATTCCATCTCAATTGAAAGTTTTAGGAGTGAAAATATAGTAATTAAGGCATTTTATAGAACGGTCTATTAGAACAATTTATCCTGAATGTAAAAATTTGATTAAAGACTTGCAAATGATTTTACAAGCTTTACCCAGTGAGTCAGTGATATACTTTAACCTCTACTGGGTTTTTGAAAGATAATGAAATTGTTGAGGAGAATGGTAAAATGACAATAAACTGATTGTTTTACTTTATTTATAAATCCAATGGTTCCTTTGCCATAGTGGTGCTAAGGCCTTGTTCACACCAATGCATTGTACCAAGAAGAAAAGATTACATATAGGCAAGAAGCAAGGAAAGACAAATAGATGTTACCTAACCTACTTGAATTATACTCCCGGAGTCTGGCTGAATTTTTAAAACTATCCCCACCATTTAATTAGAGTATTCCTTGGCCATGTTTTGGTTTTTAAATAAAACTTATTTTCATTACTAATGACAATGTCAGAAGAGGAAATAGCAAACCTAGAACAATGTTCATAACATTTCTTCTATATTTCCTCAGAAATATTCGTAATTATTTTTTACACTGGATTTTTAATTACCATTTTATTCCCTTGAAATGGATACATATGTTGCCTGCTTAACATTAAAATACTGATTAAATATCAAAATGAGGGGCATAAATTGTTGTACAAAATAAACTTTAATAAGCACAAAAGACAGTTCCCTTCTGGGAATACAACTAGTCAATAAGAGAGAGGATGGAATATCCATCTAGATTGGAAATTGGATCAGAGCCATTCAGAAGATCCAACAGAGAAGAAATGTAATTTTGAAGTCAACACTCAAGGAACAATAAAAGTTCAAGTAACAGAATCACAGTCAGTTCCCATGTACAATCAATAATAAAACCACGTGTACAAGAATTGAGAGTTTGTGGGGGAAAAGTCTCTTTTCAGTAGTTTTCCACTATTAATTGGAGAGAGAGATTAAATAATTAATCAGAAAGTTTTTACTTTTAACTTTATACTGTATGACTCTAATTTAGGAAGAGCTGGTGGTATTTATTTTAGACATATTGTGCCACAAATTACTAAGTCCTTAAAATTTCCAGTAGAAATTATGAAATTATTTGGAGTGCTTATTTCAGCCTTAATTGATCATCTACAACAAAAATCTTATCATTGACAGTAGCCTTAAAGGGACTTTGGAGAGAATACAAAGAACAGAATAGGAATGTGATGTCTGCTGAACTTTATTAATTAAATCTCATGTGTATCTTATACGCAGTCTACAAAGTATGTGCTTCCAAAAGGCATTGTGCACATACGTATAAACTTTAGAAATGAACAAAAACTGAGATGACTTCCATGTGTGTTCCTTTGTTTGCCAATGCCTACTGCAATGTAATGAGACTAGAGTAGACATAAAGAGAGCCTATTCCTCAGAACCAGTATAGTATTCCATAATTAGCATCATCATGTTTATAATACAGAATATTACAGTGTTTAAATTTGATATTTCTGTCATAGGTTTTTGTCATCAACTACTTTGGAATACATTTTGCTTTTTTCACCTCTATGTAAAACTTTGATATTATAGACTATTCTTAGTCTTAGCAATCTGCTATTGCTTACAAAACAGTTTTATCATATTTTTGTCTCACACAACCATCATAAAAACTTCAGGTGAGTACATCATCTCCACTTCCTATTATCCCCACTTTGAAGATGAGATAACAGAAGCTCAGTAACCGGAGAATTTCACTAAGTAACAAGTGGCAGAAGGATATAATCCTCTACTCATTTTACTCGGTAAACAAAAGCCTGTTGACTATGTGATTTGATATACTAGACTCACCTGCATATTGATTTAACAAACTGTAAAGTAAATACAAACATAATGCTGCTTTTCAACATTATTGTACAATTAAATTTTAAACATAATTCTTCCAAGTTAGCAAAAGCGCCTTCCAATCTTCCTGAGATATATTTAAAGGTCATAGTTGGTAGAAACTTTCATATAAAAGAAGATTTTCATAAGAGTACTTATTTCCTTCTACTGCAGTGAGCCAAATCTTCATTCCTGAACACCCCTAGCTGACTTCATTTGTGATCACTTTTCAGCCTGTATTCCTCCCCGACTGTTAGATGGCACTGTGCCCTCTGACAAAGTGCTATGCCAACTTTTCTAGGATACACATGCCAATCAAATGTGAGATGCAATAGAGAACATTGCAAACGCCATTTCCTTAGGAGGACATCCATTATCTCTGGCAGTAATGTGTATTTAACACCAAATACATCATGAGTGCCAAAATTAAAATTATGAATTATGTACAAAAACATAGTATAGTAGATGTAGATGTCTGGCTCTGCCAGCAAAACACGTTGAATTCTAGGAGGCCATGGAGATCCATTAGGTATATAGGTATCCAGCTGCTCAACACTGTCTTTGGAATTTGAAGTGATTTTTTAAAAAATCCTGTTATTATAAAAGTAAGCTGTGTTACCCCAGAATTAGAATTAAGCCCAATTACAAGGATGACAACCAGACGCAGTTAGATTCCCAAGCCATATTCCAACACACATACCATGAAGTACAGCCTACAACTTTAAAATTAACTGCTAGTGCATTACTTGGCCAACCCCTTCCCAGGCAGATCTAAATGCTCAAAGGTGCAGTCCTGAATCTATACTTCAGTTTCTCAGTCATATGTCTAAGACTTCAATAACCGCCACATTGGGAATTTCATTCCCAATAAGCATTTCATGTGGTCTAATCTCCTCACTTCATCAAAGAGCAAAGAAATTAAGTTATTCAGACAACTAATTAGGGTCAAACTAAGAATTCAATTCCAGGTATCTCCTATTTCTGGTCTAATGAGCTTTGGATTACATCAAGTTTCTCCTCTCTTTACATTTTCTCCTATGTTATTTTCATATTATGGTCATGATATTAACATGTATTTATATTACATACATATATAATTACAATTAACTATCCCCAGCAGCGGTTGCATATACTTTGTGACTAGTCAATAAATATTAACTAGCTGTTTATGGCGTTTTATTGTCTCAATAAACAGTGAATTTTCATATCTTCATTAGAATTTATGCTTCTGTTGATACAAAATTTGTGACTGGTAAAATAAAATGGTCTAAGGCCAAAGGGTCCCCGTAGGTTGAGCTTGTATCAATGGTCACCCGAGTTATTATGATTCATGAATACCTATCTTAGCCCTCATTGACCTCTACTACTTGTCTGGGATCCACTTTAGAACGGGAATTCTAAGGCTGGGCTAGGTGTTATTTACCATCGCACCCACTGCACCTGCCAAAGAGTTGGTGTTCAATAAATACTGCTGAATGAAGGGATGAATAAACACATGCAATGGTGTTTTCTACAGATTGCCAAAATTACCCTGGCCAAACCCACTGATTGTCTTTTTCATGCGTGGTTTGTTTTCAAAGATTTCTCATAGGAACTAATGCATCTGAATAAGATCTTCCTTTTAATTGTTCATTCATGACAACAGCCTTTTTTTACTCATGGGCATGAATGATTAAGACCTCTCAGAGGAAATTATTTTAATTACAGAAATCAGAACAGCTTAATTGTAAATGTGCAATGTGAGCACTTTACAAAAGAGATTAGTTGCTTCTCCCTTTATTTCTTTCCTTTCTCCTTAATAATTCTAATAATTCATTGTAAAAATGTTCCCATCATTTTAGCATTTTGGTACATCTTTCTCTTCTGTTTACCCACACCTAGGGAAACGTACAATGTTCGCGTGTGAAGACTATGAAACCACTGGTATACACTTCCCCCCGCTAATAATTTACCAAACTAAATTGTAATAAATAAGTCAACAAGCCTCTGGAAAGATGAGCTGAATTCTAAGACATGAAGGGAAAATCTGAGAGAAAGAAGACTTGTTCCATTAACTGTGGAAACAGTATAGATATCTTTATCTATGTATAGGTAGACAGTATAGATATAGGTGTTTTGGAAGTCTGAGTACAAAGATTCATCACTCTTCAGCAGATCTCGAGCTGCAACTACATCTAGGTGAGAGCTAGAGGGAGATGTGCCTTCTCAGCCTATATTCAGTCATTCATCTTTCATTCATCTACAATGTCTGTTGAGCTGGATGTTCCAAAAAACCTAAAAAGAAGCTACCACTCTGTTGGGTAACCACATGCCATGAGTATTTAATTTTATCTCTTTTGTGAGAAAGCACGGTTTTAGAAAGACCTATATTACATCCTTTTCCAAAACCATCAAGTATTCAGGGCACTATTTACAATAAAGTG
Source organism: Piliocolobus tephrosceles (assembly GCF_002776525.5). Taxonomy (NCBI): domain Eukaryota; kingdom Metazoa; phylum Chordata; class Mammalia; order Primates; family Cercopithecidae; genus Piliocolobus; species Piliocolobus tephrosceles. The sequence goes on along the minus strand of NC_045455.1, from coordinate 20,579,675 downwards.
GGAGATGTTTAACACATATGACCATTACCTGTCTTCATCCCGACATGGTGCGACTGAAAGAAAGAAAAAAGTAATATAATAGAAGTAATATTTATTGAATGTCTACCATATCCAAATTGCAATAGTTCTTGCTCTGAGGAATGTTACGGATGGAAGGCACGTTTCTTCCTTGAGCACTAGTTTACAATCTTCAGGTTGGGGAGGCCCACTGTATGGAACAATGTGAAAACTCTGAGGCAACAGACATGCTGAAATCTTAGTACAGGGGTTCTGAAAAGAGGGTGAGTAAAAGACTGGTTCAGCCATAAGGAGTTTCCTGGATACACGAGATGTGGTGATGAGTGGATTTTAGCAAGTTTTGAGGGAGGTAAGCGAGCTGGGTTTGAAAGAAAGGGGAGAGGAAGGCACGATGAGTAAGGAAAATGGCAGAGAAACTCTCAGAAAAATTATACTCGTTGCCGGGGATGGTGGGCAAGACACATTTGCTTGAGAAATTGGTTATTGAGCTGGGGCTAAGGATACTAGGCAACAAGGTGAGTTAGAGATGGAAGACCTGAAGGCAAGGCTGCCGACTTCAGACTTGTCAACCTCTTGAGGATGGGGATATGACATTTCAAGTCCATGCCTAGCAGAGAGTCAAGGACTTAGTAAATACCCCAGATTTTTAAAAGGAATGGATAAGTAATATACTGTCAGGACTTGTAAACAGGACAGTACCCTCATCAAAGCGGTATTTGATGAAGATATTCTTAGGATGCCCAGAAGAAGGTACACAGCTTAATGACTGGGAGGGTTATCTTAAGGTGGCAACAGCCTATTCTTGGAGTGATCAAGATGTAGATTTCGGCAGAAACCAAGGCATGGGAAAGGGAGAAATATAGACAGGAAGCAACACAGAAAGAAAGCACACAAAAGGAAAGTTACAAAGTGATTGTGTTGCTTGAAATTTCTAAACTCAATTTTCAGTAGTTGGTAGGGCTTCTGAGTACCCAAGAGAAAGGGCAAACCATAGATGCTGGAATAAAGAAAACGTAAGAATTTGAGGCTGCAAATAGAAGTTATCTACAAACTTTCTCTCTGTTGGAAATACTCTGACATACTTGTAATCTCTCAAAAAGATTTTTGACTCAGAAGTGAAAAATAGAGAGAAAATGACACTGTGCAGCTAAGATTATGGGATGCTGACATTATATTGACTGGCCCCTGAAATTGAGTTAATGTTGTGTCCAAAACACTGCTAAACTAATATTCTGGGCTCCCTTGAGGGAAAGGACTTTAAATCTCACAATAAATCCATTTGCATATTCTAAATTAATTTAACGAATAGAATTACAAAATAAGCCCAAACTCAGCTCTTTAGCACCATGATACTTTGAGCCCAGGAGAAAGTTGTGTATATTCAGAACATGGTTGCTGCCACAGAGCCATATACTTCTGCCAGGTTGATCTGACTCTCTATATTACAAAAGGAAACCCAATTACAAATCACAATTTGCAGCATGGCGATGAAAGTATCAGTTCCATAATGCACACTTAAAAATTAATAGGAATTATTAAATACAACCCATCTCATGAGAAGCTCATTCCTGGTGGAGACAGGCATTTTGGGACAAGGAATGTCAATTTGGTTAACTTACTTAGTATATCACTGTATGCACCCAAGTAATAATTCACTAAAATTGTAATTTCATATTTTTTTAAAAGTTATATTCTAAAATGTTTAAAGACAAATCAAATAGAACTAACGCTTCAGAGCTGTTACCTGAAAAGAACCTTCTTTACCCAAAGATTGTGAAATACCCTCAAATCTATTTGAACGCAAATGAGTCATGTGGTTTTGAGTCATTTAACCCAGTGACGGGCCAGTTTTATGAGTATTACGACTATTTTTAAAGAGTTAAACATCTCAGAGAGCCCCTTCCCATGGTCATAATTGGGCATTTATTTATTTTGTTTACTGCTGATACTAACATCCACAGACACTTGCCAACTCCTGTATTAATGCGTCTCCTCCACTTCCCCAGAGCAGACTGAAAATCACAGAGTAGTTCATCCATGATGACTTGCAACCTTCCTCGTAGCCATTACACTTAAGGGACAGCAGTAACACTCCTTCTAGGGCCTTTGAGGCAATGGCAAGAACAAATCCCTCAATAAAGTGTCTATGTTATTTATGTTACAGTTCCAATCACAGACAAAAATGCATTATGAAAAGACAGAATATTTCTCCATTTTCCTTGTGTATGAATAATCATGAAATAATCACAAAGTGGATGAATAATCATCCACAAGAGTTTGGCTTCCTAGGGAGACATTTTAAACTTTCTTATCTTAAATAGGAGAATAACGTATTAAAACATTATCTCCACACTAATTCCTTAGCTATAGCCACAAGCTGTTTGTCAGCATGTGAAATGTGGCTAGTCCAACTCCAAATGTGCTCTAAGCGCAAAATACACACCAAAATTTTAGGCTGGAGTGTAATGGTGTGATCTCAGCTCACTGCAACCTCTGTCTCCCCAGTTCAAGTGATTCTCCTGCCTCAGCCTCCTGAGTAGCTGGGATTACAGGTGCCCGCCACCATGCCTAGCTAATCGTTTTGTACTTTAAGTAGAGACAGGTTTCACCACGTTGGCCAGGCTGGTCTCAAACTCCTGACCTCAGGTGATCCACCTGCCTCGGCCTCCCAAAGTGCTGGGATTACAGGTGTGAGCCACCGTGCCCAGCCTGAAAATTTTAAATTATATACATGGCTCAAATCATATTCCTGTTGAATAGCACTGCCGTAGACCAAGGAGTTTTATATTAGGTTGATGTGTTTAAAGACAAAAAATTCAACTGTGTGTGAAGCAATGTGGAATATTACAGCACAGGGTCTGTGTCATTCTGCTTTAGGTTTCTTATCTAATAAGTGGAATGATAACCATACCTATCTCCTAGGTTTAATGTAAGGGCTAAATGGCAAGGTGCAAAAAGAACTTAGCATAGTGGCTGGCAAGTAATCATTTGTTAGCTTGCATTACATTGAACAGAAAGAGAATTTTCATAATGGTGATGATGTTACAATGACATAAAATAGGAACAATTCTAAGCCTGTGCTTGCTATAAATTTTCGTACACTTTGGCTTCAGTGTCTAGTTGTATATATTATGAGGATGTTTTTGAGGGCATTAATTGAAGGAAGGATTCTTCCCTGGTCCCAACATCAGAAATAGTAGAGTTTTCTTAGCTTTTGGTTTACTTTCATTTAATTAAGAAATAGTGTTTACCGGCCAGGCGTGATCGCTCATGCCTGTAATTCCAACACTTTGGGAGGCTGAGGTGGGCAGATCATGAGGTCAAGAGATCGAGACCATCCTGGCCAACATGGTGAAACCCCATCTCTACTAAAAGTACAAAAATTAGCTGGGTATGGTGGTGCATTCCTATAGTCCCAGCTACTCAGGAGGCTGAGGCAGGAGAATCTCTTGAACACAGGAGGTGGAGGTTGCAGTGAGCTGAGATCGTGGCATTGCACTCCAGCCTGGCAAAAGAGCGAGACTCTGTCTAAAAAAAAGAAAAAGAAAGAGTATTTACAGCAAATGATGGCCAATATAAAGCTTAAAGGAGACTTTGCAAGTTCATAGGCTAGGGAGATGAACAATAACTGTGAGTGAAGTTCACTGAGTGAGTTCTTTAACCATAGATGCTATTTGTATTTTAAATATTTAACATATTGTGTACTTCCAAAACAAACAAAAAATAGCATTATTTTTTAACCACTATTTTTCTTGACACATGGCTTATTTGGATTACACTTTTTCACTTTTGGTTAAAAAATAGGTACAGAAAAATATTTATTTATTATGAACAAAAGAGCTGAGCACCAAGCTAAATGGCAACTAACACTGAATTCAGGATCAGGTCAACTCCAGCAGTGTTCAGACGTGTGTTAAACGGAACATGGATGCTAAGGCAAAAAAAAGCTCAGTCTAAACACTAACTCCAGCTGATCTTTGCTATGCAATTGCCGACTCAGGGTTGTTGTATCTTCCAAGAAACTGTAGAAATCCATATTTCACATCAATCCGCCCAACTTAAAAACATTGCTTGAAATCTTAAAGAGTTCATGCCAAATAAATTATGTTTTTTATATAACTGGGCCAGTTTGGACCAAGGTCCACCAGTTTTTAATCTGACATAGATTCAGATTTGGGGCCCAATGGAAAGTACTGTTCATGGATTTCTACCAAACATTTTTTTGTCAGCCTCATTCCTTACCTCCCCTTTATATACCCACCCTTTCTTTTCCCTTTTGAATGAACACTTTCTAAGTTATGGAACTATATGGAGTAGGTATAAATTGATCAGTAAATTCCAGCAGTTAAATAAGATAAGAGAGCCATGGAGCTCCCATGCACCTCAGAATTCAGAGTGAAAAGCGAGTCAGGCTAGACATGCACACATATGTACACCTACACACGCAAACGAACGATGCGAGCCAACTGTTTTCTTTTCTAGGTAAGGCTGTTTAGGGAATTATTTTTTTTGTAAGAGATACCCAGATATATTGGCAGCAAACAAATCTCTTAGGTTGTAAAAGAAAAATTTTAAGATATAGGAGTACTGAAAAAAAAAGAAAAGTGTCAACAAGGTGGGGAAATGCATGTGATGTTAAAATGATGAAAGTAGAATTTAATATCAAACGTCTCACATAATTTGGCAATATAAAATGATATCACAGATACACTGGAAATACAAACTTTTGACATTTAATTATCTGTTGGTATGGCAAATTTAGAATTATTTTATTTTCTTCTTTGTACTTTTCTGCTTCTTCAAAAAAATTCAGATGAACACACATATTGATTTTAGGATCAGAAAAAAAAATATATGAAGATACATAAAATTATTGTTCTTACCACCAACAAAAAAATAAATATCCTGGTGATTTAAGCTGGAGCAACAATTTAAATTTTCTCAGTAATGTGAAGGAAATAAATGTCCATTTGGCTAGGGTGAGTCATAATATTATTTCATTTCTCCAGTTCTCTACTGCAAAATCACAACCCAAGTGACAAACACAAGCAATCAGTAGGGAAGTCTTGAACAGCTGGGAGTGAAAGGTTTTACAATTTGTTAAACATTTAGTATAACAGACCATAGTTGGGAAAGTACTATCACATTAACACTGAAGAAAAACCCTGCACAAATAAAAAGGACTTTCAATCTGGATTCTATCTTCTATCCTAGCCAAAAATGTCAGGGTACTTTTTTCTCCATTCCAAATAGATATTTTTGATATTTTATGGAAAATGAGGCATAAATATTTTATATAGTTATCCTCTCTCTACCAATGTAGTAGAATATTGCAAGGTTCGTCTTTCCAATAAAACGCTTTATTGCAAGTACAGTTGAATTCTCCTTGGCCGAGTCTTTGATTTGTGCAACAAAATTCTAAGATGGAAAGAACAAAGACTTCTGCAAAGTGCTTGGTTCTCTGCTAATTTTTAAAGCACTATAAAATTGTGTACTTCTTACTAAATGTTGTCCATTTTCATTCAAAAACAATGAAATAAATATTTCCTTATGTCTTGATACATTTTTAGTAAGAGAATGTGTTTTTAGAAAGTCAAGAGCAAATGAAAACTTTAACACCCATTATTTATAAATGAATATATTTCTGTATGAAAAGACTCGTATTTCTACCTACTATAAAAATAGCATGCATAATGTTTCCATAATTAATGTATTTATGAAAGTTTAAAATATTCAATGAATGTACTTTTTGATTGCCAAAATTCTATACAAAATTAACATAGAAAAGTAGATTTTCCTCACTTCTTCAGATACTACGATCTGAAAAGGTTAAAATTTCCATATAAAATCCACTATTCTCTGTTCAGTATTAAATATGACAGCAGCATTTTTGACATGCAGCATGTTCCTGCAAGGGCAAAACGGAATTAAAAAATTCTGTGTATGCAAGCCACTTAAGTGTCATTTGATGTTAACTTGCAGGATCTATAGATTTCGGTCATAGTTTTACTTACTTCTGAATGTTAGAGTCACCATTATCCTATTACTGACACTCTGAACTGTCCATTTTCACTCTTGGTTATTTGATTTAGACCCAAAAAATGTAGAGTTTCAACATTGCTTGGTATGGTTACTATATTCTAAGTATCTGGGATTGATCCATTGTGTTTGTGCTGAATATCACTCATCTAGACGAAGAGGTATAAAGCAAATAGATGCAAGGGAATAACCCTTGCTTGCAATGAGAAAGATAACAATGGAGGAAATCTATAAAATGTAATAATGTACCCCCCCTCTTTCTTACAAATATCTGTATGACCTAATATCTCATTTTTAAAAATGTTAGGATGTCATGCTCCCTACATAAGTCCCACTTCACTGTGTCAGCACTATTAAGGCAATATATCTGTCAAGCTTTATTAAAATTCTTTTTGATGTGTATCTTGGCTCATAAACCTCTATAGTGCACTGATATTGCACCAGGGAATGTCCTTGTAACACTGAATCTCTGAAGATGGGACAATAAAAGAGAAATGCTCCAAACTTTCAAGTTGGGCCCATGGTATCACACACCTTGTACATGTGTAAGTGATTACGGTGTGCCTGCTGTGCAAACCTTGTTTCACAGAACCTTCTCGTAGGAAGAGCATAACTGCATTCAGAGATAAACGTCCAAAAACGGGCAGCATTGAGACTGGGATAAACATCAGGTTCGTTTTCCTTCATAAAGCTGTTTTACAAGCAGAATTCTCTGAATTATAGCACTGGAGTTTTATCCTTGGGTCTTTTTCATTTGTGCTGTACCTTAATTGGCATATTTCACTCACGAATGTTCCCTATTAGTAACAAAGACGTCTCGTCTGCTTGTAGTATACATTTTCCACGGCCCCAGGGAAGTTCTTGTATTTGAGGGGGATAGGCAAACAGTAGACATGCCAATCATGATGGGTTTTCTGAAAGCTCATCATGGTTGTAAATGCCCAGAATATACCCTAGGGAAAAACTGCTAGGGTAGGAAGGTACAAAAATAGGTAAAGAGGAGCTGAACACAGGAAAGGTAAAACCCAAACATATCAACAAAATCAATAAAAATATGTTCATTATTTTCCTGTTTTTAGCATTATTCTAGAATTAGTACATTTCAAGTTATCTGTTTGGGGTTCAAATTATCTGAACAATCTCTGGTTGATTGATTTTTCCCAATATACCATGACCTGTTCAGGGAATCTAATTCTTCCCAATTTAAGCTAAGAGGGTTGTAATTTTCCAGGAATTTATCCATCTCTTCTAGGTTTTCTAGTTTATGTGCATAAATGTGTTCATAGTAGCCTTGAATGATCTTTCGTATTTCAGTGGTGTTAGCTGTAATATCTCCTGTTTCATTTCTTAGTGTGGTTATTTGGATTTTCCCTCTTATTGATTAATCTTGCTAATAGGCTATCAATTTTATTTATCTTTTCAAAGAATCAGCTTCAATAACAAGCAGTGAGATTGAAATGGTAATTTAAAAATTACCCACAAAAAAAATGTACAGGACCAGACGGATTCATAGCAGAATTCTACCAGACATCAAAGAAGAATTGGTATCAATCCTTTTGACACTGTTCCACAAGATCGAGAAAGAAGGAACCCTCCCTAATTCATCCTATGAAACCAGCATCACCCTAATACCAAAACTAGGAAAGGACACAACCCAAAAAGAAAACTACAGACCAATATCCTTGATGAATATAGATGCTAAAATCCTTAACAAAATACTAGCTAACCGAATTCAACAACATATCAAAAAGATAACCCACCATGATCAAGTGGGTTTCATACCAGGGATGCAGGGATGCTTTCACATATGCAAGATCTTGGCTCATAAACTTCTATAGTGCACTGATATTGCAACAGGGAACGTCCTCATGACATTGAATCTCTGAAGATAGGACAATAAAAGAGAAATCCTTCAAACTTTCAAGTTGGGCCCATGATATCACACACCTTGCCCACCCTTCTCATTTGTACATGTGTAAGTGATGATGATCTGACTGCTGTGCAAAGTTTACACAATAGTGTAAACTTTGATAAGTCACAGTTCACATTCACAATAAATGTGATACACCACATAAAGAGAATAAATGCGATACACCGTGTAAACAGAATTAAAAACCAATATATCATGACCTGATGCCTGATCCCATGGAGTACAACTCATATGCCGCTCACACATAGGAGACTAACCATGCAAATTCAACATCCCAGGAAAAGTCCCACTGATGGTGTCAGAGCAATGTGAAATTGCAGTAAAGAATTTTTTTAACTTTCAATTTTTGTACGTATCTTGTTGCAAAACAGTAACAGCCTATTTATGAACATGCACCAGTCCATGAACCAAGCTTTGCATACCTTGTTCTAGAATGTGTAGGGGAAGACGAGTTAACTTCTCAACCAGTTAAACCACTCAAGTCAACCTGCACTCGCTAAAGTCAGTAACATCCTAATGGCCAGATCCTAAGGTCTGTTTTCTCTGCCCTTTCTACTTAACTGTCTGCCACAGTTGATGCTATTGATTAGTCTATTTCTTGAATTCTCTTTGCCTTTACTTTCAGAAGGGCATGCTTTGCTGGTTCTTGTCATTTGTCTTTGTTTTCGGAATGCTCTTTAAATGTGTACAGTCTCTGACATTTCATCTGATCCTGATTCTTCTTTCTCTAGCTAAATGTTACTATCCTTTGCCCACAAACATTTATATGTTGGTGATATTCAAATCACAAATGAACTACAAAAAAACTTTCATTCACCTAAGGCCTTTTGTGATTGTGTTCATTTGTGGAATGCCCCCCCCCCCCCCCCAAAATTAACTCCGATCCAAAAACCACCACAAAAGGAACAAAACTAATAATTCAGGTGATAATGACAACAGGTGATCTTTGTATTCTCAATTCTTTCCCAAAAGCAAACACTTAAAGAGAAAACAATTTCTCTTGTAAATTGCATCCATGGTAGATTCTTCAGAATGGTTTTCCACTGTTATCAGAAAATACTTTAAACAGAGGCATTTCATAGCCTCTATTGCATTAAATTTGGTGATAACATTTTTCCTTACAGTGCATCAACCACATTTATTGAAAGTTGACTATGTCTGTTGCTTTCTAGGCACACAGTGTTAATGCAAAGCTGTTTAGTTGGGAATGAACCACTTAAGAGGCTCTTTGAGCAAAAACATCAGTCTACGTAGCAGACACAGGTGGGTATCTGTTGATGAAAATATTCTGGTCTTACTAAAGACTAAAAGCCAGACTTTTCTTTTCAAAGTCATGACTCACAGGAAGAAAGATTTTTGATAGATAGATGGATAGAGAAATAGATGACAGTATTTGTCAATAGTTCAAGTTATATGGATCCCAGTTCTACTACCTCCCTGATTTGTCCATAATAAATCAATGAGATGACTTGCAAAGTTGAAATGATTGCTCTTGACATAATTTACAGCTTTTACTCATAGAAGTCACTTTTTTTTTCTTTTGGAGATGGAGTTTCACTCTTGTTGCCAAGGCTGGACTACAATGGCGTGATCCTGGCTCACTGCAACCTCTGCCTCCCGGGTTCAAGCAATTCTCCTGCCTCAGCCTCCCAAGTAGCTGGGATTACAGGCATGTGCCACCACACCTGGCTAATTTTGTATTTTTAGTAGAGACAGGGCTTCTCCATGTTGGTCAGGCTGGTCTTGAACTCCTGACCTCAGGTAATGTGCCTGTCTTGGCCTCCCAAAGTGCTCAAGTTGCAGGTGTGAGCCATGCACCCGGCCAGAAATCACTTTTTTTTTGAGACAGGGTCTGGCTCTGTTGCCCAGGCTGAAGTGCAGTGGCACGATCTCAGCTCACTACAACCTCTGCCTCCTGGGCTCAAGCCACTATCACACTGTAGCCTCTTGAATAGTTGGAACTATAGGTGCATGCCACCATGCCTGGCTAATTTTTGTATTTATTTTGTAGAGATGGGATTTCACCATGTTGCCCAAGCTGGGTCTTGAACTCTTGAGCTCAAGCTATCTACCTGCCTCTGCCTCCTCAAGTGCTAGAATTACAAGCATGAGACACCATGCCATGCCAGAAGTCACTTTTATTAAAGAAAAATATATAAAAATCATGCCTTCTTAGTGTAAATGGCATCATGATGGACTAGTGAAGACACTATAGTCATTTCCACATTTGCCTTTCTAATAAGTAAAGACTGGTTTAAGCAGACAATCTGTTAATATCTCTTCATGAAGCCCTCTCTCTTCCTCACAATGTTTGACACGCCTTCGAGTGACTGCTGGTATCCATGTTTCCACTCACTATGATGGAAGATAAGGGAATGAGGGTGGTATTTTAATAAAGGGACAGTGCTAAAAATAGTCCAAATCCATTCTGTCAAGGTGACTACATTATCAAAATTTATTTTTTCTTCATTTTAGAGCTCTGCCTTCCATGCCTTTCTGACATCCCGTAGCACAACATGGAACATGGAAACTGACTTGTTAGCAGGTCCATAAACAGTAGTTAGTACTACAAACAACTGAGGGTAGCTCAGGGACTCAATTGTAGTTACACAGGTAGAAACAGACATGGACAATGGTAAAGTCTTTCTATATCTTAACTTATTTCATTAAAAAGCTTTACACAATACATGCATGTATGCATGCATGCACATACATGCGCGCATGTGCGCGCACACACACACACACCCGCCTCAAGCACCTGGCTTAAGAAATAGTATGTTATTGATAACTTAAAAATCTCTATGTATCCCTCCTTCATCTTCCCTCCAAACTGCATCTCCAGAGGTAACCACCATCTGATTTTCATTTTATCATTCTTTGAAATTTCTTTGGAGTTTTACTACATATATTTTTTTCCCCAAATAATGTATTGCTTAGTTTTACATTTTTGAACTTTATACAAATTTATGTATTTTAGGTGACTTGATGTTTATCTCTCACAGTGAGGTGTCTGTGACTCGTTTCATGAGCACTTTCTCCGCTCTGGAAAATTTCATAAGGTGAAGAGATCACCATTTAGGTAGATGGGCCATTTGTGACGTTTCTACTTTCTATGTCATTGTAAAAGATGCTGCTACAAAAATTCTTCTACAAGTCTAATTGTATGCACGTGTAACAGTTTATCCAGATGAAATTGGAGTTTTAGAATAGGTGCATCTTCAGCAATACAGGTATTTTCAGATTATCATCTAAAGTGAGCATATCAATTGATAATTCCACCAGCAAAGCATGGAGCTTCCTGATGTTCCACCTCTCAGTAACACTTGACATGCTCAAAATGGCCACTCACACAGAAAATGAATCCTGGCTGACTGACCACATATATACACTACAGAATCACATAGTGCTTCTGCGGTCAGACCTTGAGTAATAGTTACTTAAAATAAACTGGCCCCATCTGAAGGCTAGAAAAAGACAGTGTTTGTATTCATAAGATGACAAGCAGAAGTTTTAAAAATAATTCTGTTGATGCTTACAATTTAGACCTCCATTTTTCTGGTAAGAAATTTCCCAATAATGTTCTGAACATTATGTCAAAACATTTGTGTCAAACTGCTGTGTTCTGCCAAAGAGGTAAATTTTCCAGTCAAAGCAATTAATTAGAAGATATTCATGATGTCTTTCAAGATTAAGAAGTCACCATAAGCGTAGAGAGAAACTGAAGAGAGAAAAAAAAAAATCACCCAAATCAGGATGCAGGAGACAAGCCAGTTTGTTGATCTCCATTTGGGAATTCTGCTCTTCTGTCATCATTTCTCCAACTCTAAATCACTCAATTAATAGAGCATAAAGAGGCTTCAGGTTTATGAAGGGCTTAAACCTCAAACACAATTCTTGCTTCTCTTTTTAGTATATTTAGTCTTTGTGATTCTTTATTCCTATTACAAAAACACTTTGGGTGCTGAAAATCATCATAGTATCAGTAGATCACAAATTGCTAGTTTAGTCAGCTCTAGACCATCTTGTAATCATCAGGTAAGGAAGTTCATTGGTAAAATACTTAAATTCCTGAGACATAAATTATTTGCAAAAACATTTCTCAACTTCTTTCAAACCAAGGCTATATATACATATACCATATCTATCTATCTCTCTCTCTCTCTATCTATCTATCTATCTATCTATATATCTATCTATCTATCCATCCATCCATCCCTCTATCTGTCTATCCATCTCCAAAAGGCAGTGACCAAATGTCGGATGGGGCTTATAATTTTAATTGACTAGGGATTGTTGGTCCTGAAGGGATCAGTGGGAGAGAGAATACAGTGTTAGAGGATGCATTTCTCACCACTTCTAGAGAAAAAGGTCATACTGTACTGATGGTTGGCTCATGAGGTCATCCTTCCCCAGAAGGAAGAGCATGTTAGACTTTGGTCAACAAAGACTTCAGTTGAGACAGTCAGAGAGTGACCAAGGGGAGACACCATCTCTGTGCAGTTGTGAATGCCACTCTGTGAAAAACAGGAGGGAGAGCCAGCAGCAGCCTCCCCCATGGCTTTGTAGACACTTTGCTAGAAAATATTCTATTATCTCACTGGAAACTTGCCAGATCATAATACACACATGTGAACCTTATTAACACTCAATTAGAATAAATACACATAATCAGGAATATATCCATCCATACTTCGAATTTCTTTCTTTTTTTTTTTTTTTTGAGACGGAGTCTTGCTCTGTCACCCGGGCTGGAGTGCAGTGGCCGGTTCTCAGCTCACTGCAAGCTCCGCCTCCCGGGTTTATGCCATTCTCCCGCCTCAGCCTCCGGAGTAGCTGGTACTACAGGCGCCCGCCACCTCGCTCGGCTAGTTTTTTGTATTTTTTAGTAGAGACGGGGTTTCACCGTGTTAGCCAGGATGGTCTCGATCTCCTGACCTCGTGATCCGCCCATCTCGGCCTCCCAAAGTGCTGGGATTACAGGCTTGAGACACCGTGCCCGGCCTGAATTTCTTAAATTCATATTTCTCAAAGGCTGGCTACATGTTTCATCCTTCAACAAAATCAAAAGCTTCAGCTTGCAGCCTCTGTAACTAAGCCTATTATTGAGTTTAACTTATTAAATTAATTTACATTTATTTTACAACAAACTGCATCTACTCAAGGAAATATGGAATGCATATTTATTTTCTATACTTATTCATATTTTACTGACAGTCCTCAGGTGATATATTTCCTCTTGCTATTCTACCTAGCTAATTCCTTATAAATTCCTTTTTGGGGCTTTAGTTTCTTTGGTATCTAAAACATTGTTGAGATTCAATGTAAATATATTATTTTAAACATTAGAATCACATGCCCTTCTTATTGCTAAATAAGCCCTTGTAATTATTTCCTTCAGTGCCTTCCTGCAAATAACCTGTCTGTATGCTCAAATAAATGTTTAGGAAATTAACAACTGAAAATGGGCTATTATGGATTTCACTGACAGTGCAATAGAGAAACATTTTTAAGGGTATACACAATCTTTATGCTAGGATGTAAATATTGAGGAGATCAAAGTGTCAAAAAAAAAGAAGCATTATAGGACAGTACCAATAGTTAAGAAAAAATACTGTGACTCTTTTGCACAGCCCTGCAATAGGAAAGTAGCGTTTGGGAATAACCCTTGTACAAATATACCTTCTTTGAGTGACATAATACCAGATTCCTGTTACGTATTATTTTTAACTTTACTTCTTTAAGTAATTATCTTTCATTTTATTTGTAGAACTGACCTCACAAGTGCCTTAAATGTCAAGAAAGAACTTAAACAAAAGCAGACATCCTCTACACAGGAAATATTCAATGTTTAAGTAGTGGAATGTAGAATTATCCCTTACATCCAAGGTATAGAGATGTTATCCTCAAGAAAGGCCCAAAAGTAGATTAATGATTGATCTCATTCGTAAGCCCAAGGCAATGCATGGTATGAAATTACAAAGATAAGAGGTTACAAAAGAAATTTTCTGCAAGAATCTATACTTGGTATTCATTAGTGCTTCCTAATTCAGTAATACAGGTGTCAGCAAAGGGCTCTTCTTTTACCATGAAGGAATTAGGCCACATTGACACGTGATGATAAAGAAGAAGCGCCACGTGCTGATGTCCTCAACAATAACTTGTCTCTACTCGCAGGTCCATGAAGACTGTCATCTTGACTCCCTAGAGGATTATAACCTCTAAATGGATTGTTTCATGAGTATTTATCATCCTTAAAACCCTCATCAGAAATACTAAATGATCATAGTTGCAACGTGCCTGCTTTTGCACCATTGATACTAAAAGCTTGTCTGCTTTACTGTTGACAAGTATTAACATTAATTTTCCAACCACATAGAAAGGTTTAAAATCCTGTCTTTTCTCACACAAAGCAAGGAAAAGAAAGCCAGAATTAAACTTTGATATTTAGCTGATTTCTCTAAGAGCAAAGACCACCAATTAAGAATTTTTACCTTGTTTTTTTTGTAAACATTGGTTTTAAAAAAACAGAGTAAACAAGGAAGACCAACTAGAAAGACAGCACATTTTCAATTACCTTGGAAACTCGGTTTGCAACTTCTCTGCCCACAGTCAGCCCCTGGACAAAGGTCCTGGCAGCAATGAAGGCGCGGGTGACCTGAATCTTCAGTTTCCGGGGCACGTCTCCAAATGGCTTGAGCTGGTCAGTGTATTTGCTCACGCATTCCAGGTAGTCTTCACTGAAGTGATACTGAGGGTTTATCAGCTGAAACATTCGTTCCAGGAGCCGAGCCCAAAAGTCATTGAGCATTTCTTCCAGATTCACATTACCGCCAGTGTAGTACCTTTTCAGCTCTGTGAAGAGGTCCTGAAAGACTTCCGAATTCTGCATGTACAGCATGCCATAGGTCCGTACAAACATATCATTTAGTGACTTTTCTGCATTCTCCAGGAGCTCTCGGAAAAATTCTGCAGATAAAACAGAAAGAAGTCATAAATTAATGAAATCTAGAAAGCCCAAGGCACCTACTTACCTTAAGTACAACTGCTTTTAATTGACATTTTCATGGAAAAACATATTCTGTGATTAAGGTGTTAATGGACAGATAAAAATCATATTCTCAATGGGATTTGACCTCCATCTATGATCCTGTGTGACTCAAAACAGAATACCCCATGATTTCCATTAACATTAGGAGTCTACCATGTAATCCTCTTCCAAAATAGCTCCATTCTTTTACCATTTCTTGTTAAATTTTAAATAATCCTACGGTTTGATACAAACTCAAATCAAAATCTGTTGTAAATATAATGTGCAGAGTATTGTTGTTTACATAATGATAAACACATTTGCTTCAGTTTATTTATAAATTTGTCCTAACACTAAATTCCATTAAATCCCTTTTATTTGAAATACTCCACAAATGAGATGTTCAAAGTAATGTCATATAGTTAGACTCTTTCTAGTTTCCATATATAGCAATCAATTAGCAGTGTTCAGATATTTATAATGCAATTAACTTCACTTCATAATAAAGCTATAATGAGCATAATTTAGGTGGCCATAATGAGTCAGAAAGCCATAAAGTACCTTGGATCATCATTACAAATATAAACCATCATGTTATAGAACTTGAATAAAATATTGACAGTTGGACTTTCTGGTTGTGAGGTTCTAAACTAAAAAATGCACATCAATAATTCAAATCTTCCACTTTGCAACAGCGCTTGAATGTTACTGGGATCACTTACAGGATGCAAAAAAAATAAGATATAAATTAAAGCCATTGGGTATCATTAGCTTCACTAGCCCTCATGCTAGGCTCCCTCAAGACACACTTCGTGTGTGTAGGGCACCTATCCTTTTGCACAAATAAGCTTGGGTAGAGTAAGCTCAAGTTTTATCTCATTTAGAGATTGTAAATTGGGGTGGGGAAAGAGCTAAGGAAAGATAATGCTTCTGAGGTTATCAGTCTAAGTTCCTAAGAGCAAAATGATTCTGCTTTACTTCTTCATAGTCCCCTTTTATTCCCTAAAACTACGCCCCTTCTCAGAAATGCAGGGACAAATCAAGTCCTGCATACTTCAAAAGCTCCAGGAATTTTTAAAAAGGACTCTGCTCCTTTCTGGGGTTCTGGGTATTCTCTCCTAAGATACAGAAAGGAAACAGTGATGAACAACTCTCCATTAATTCCACGGAAGCTACTTGTGTATTCTTAAAAGTTGGCTGAAGAAGTGCTTGGTTTAGCCACTTCAGTTCTGATTAATATACAATCAAACCATTGTCTTGATAATTAAATGGTGTCTGTAATAATGATAACTACTTTATATTTGTTTTTAAATCAGACCAAAGCATCAGTGAAAGTACTTTTCATTTGCTTACCTCCTTTCTATGAAATATATATATATATATTTTAAAAAATGTAAATTCTGTTGCTACAGTGGCAGCAAAAACTGTGGGGTTATAAATACTGTGTAATTTTGTTCACGTCACCAAATGGTTTTTATTTTTATTTTTGCTAAATGTAAAATCAAGGAAAATATTATTAAATCCCTCTGAATCTTTAAGGATTTGGTCAAGAAAATGACTGTTGAAGCAGATAGGGCAAAATTTGCAAAACTGGGAAGCATAAATTTATCAAAATATTTATATATGCTGTATGCTGATGTTACTTATGATTTTAGGAAATCAAGAGCATTTCATACTTTTTTCAAAAATACTAGTTATCTAGTTTGTCCTAAAATGGAAAGTACATTAAATTACTAATACAAAAGTATGAGAATATCGTTAAGTTAAACCTTCCGATCTGGAAACCAAGAATGAAAGTAGCTTGACCTTGCTGACACAGGAACAGGGTGGAAGGCATAACAGATTGTGAAAGAAGATAAAAAAGAATGGAAAAATCACTGAATTGAGAAATACTAATATAATGAGACTGGAAAGTGGATTCTAATCATGAGCTCTGGACAGCCTATTCATTTATCTTCTTTTTGAGGTCAATTATTTTGTTGGACTTGGGAATTAAAGCTTAATTTATTGAATACAGAGTACTGCCTTCAGCAATGAATAGTCAGTAATCAATAGTGTGGTCTGGATTTGCACAGAGCTTTAAAAAAAGAGAAAGAGAAGAACAAAATTTCTCTGATACTCATTGCTCTCCAAAGTCTTGAGAAACAAATATTTGTGTTAGGGATAAAAATGGCATTTTCTCTTTTACTGAGGGTAACACCTCCCTAGATTTTTTTCTTCTTCTTCTTCTTCTCCTGATATGAGAACTCCAAATATTGAGCCATGCCCACTTTGAAAGTGAGTGGTCACTGTGTCTTGTGGTTTTTCTTACGTTTAAATTAGTATTTATGATTCAGTATAGAAACCAAGTTATCACATTTCAATAAATGTGGCTCAAGAAACATTTCCATAGATTCCAAGCTTATACTATTGTCTAAGAGTATGTCATTGTCTCAGAAGTCTGATATTAGCTTCACTGATCCTTAAAGTCAAGTTATTATTATTTCTTGTTCAAAATCATTATATGGTTTACTGATCTCATAGTCAAAGTTAATATTTGGTATTTAAAGACGCTAATGTATCAGCCAATTATGATAAATGTTGCTACCTTAAGGTACATTGATCTAAGACCTTATGAATAATGGAGATCCAAGGTACTAAGGCAAAGCTAATGTCCTCCAAAACTAAGGGTACTCATTTCATTTTCAGCATGACTGTAGACTTCCACCTTTTGAAGTCTGACTCTTTGAACAAATTACTTTATGCTTGGATGAAAATTGTTTCTCAGCAAACCAAACAAGATGGAGATTTAGAAGACAGTTATGTGATCCATTTTACTGATGAAGTATCATGTGCAAGCAACATCAGAGAGAACAAAATTCAAGGACAATATAAGAATAAGCAATCTCAACTGAACTCATTTTAATGGAAGAGGGCAAAGCACACATTGGATAAAGTCTTCAGTCAACAAAAATTTTTATCTGCAAAAAACAGTTTGGCAGAAAGAAATGCTATTTGATTTTTCCTTCTTCCCCAATCACAAAATATACATCAAAGGTGGTTGCTTAGGGCTCAGTTACGCTTCATAGGTGCACAAAAAACCTTTCCTAGCCAGCGTTAGCCTCTGGGATGATTTTATTTATCTAGAGGGGAGATCTCAATGTAAACATCTGTTTGCTTCAGGGCAGACTGTCTCAAGTGGGAGAACAGTCTTGTAGATAAAAACCACCACTGTTGGAAAAGGAAAAAGAAAGTCTGTGTGATGTGGCCTGATCACTTGGAGAGATCTCTTAAGGGGCAGAAACCAACCCCAAGGAGCCAAGAGGTGCCCTAAGGATAACTGAGAAAGGCTCCAAATGAAGCCCCCAAATAAATGGACTGAAAGGTAAGATGGCACAGAGGGATAAGGGGAAGCACAGAAAGAGGAAAAAGGCAGGCGAGAGGCTCTCTACAGTCTACATCACACAACAAAAGCTTGTCCCATTCAACTCAGAAATGTCTTGTTAATACTACATAGATAAACATGTTCTGTGCTGGATTAGGTACGGGATTGGATTAAGTGCTATATAACATCCTTTTCCTCTTCTTCTTTCATGCTCTCAGAGACATTTCCTATTAAAAACTTGTTTAAAATGAATGTCGCAGCATGGTCGTGTCTATCTATATCCTTTCGGAACCCAAGGAGTGAAAAGCTTTGGTCATTAGTCAGTCAAGATGATAGCACTTGTCCTACTGTGGGAAGCAGGTATGCTGTTTCCTTCCTTAAACCCGGAAATACACACATGCGCATGCAAGGGTGTACGTTTGTATAGTTCTCTGCTAATGTCTTTGTTTCAACTCTTCCTCAACAACAATATGCTAAATCAGTTTGGTCAGCTCAGCCAAACTGTGGGTAAGGAATATTCCATAGGAGGCACTGACATGGAGGATAAACTGGTTCTGAAAGCTGACATCCAGCCGGGAGCAGCGGCTCAGGCCTGTAATCCCAGCATTTTGGGAGGTCGAGGTGGGCAGATCACCTGAGGTCAGGAGTTTGAGACCAGCCTGGAAAACATGGTGAAACCTTGTCTCTACTAAAAATAAAAAAGTTAGCAGGGCATGGTGGCGGGCATCTGTAGTCCCCAGCTACTCAGGAGGCTGAGGCAGGAGAATCACCTGAACCCAGGAAGTGGAGGTTGCAGTGAGCCGAGATCCTGCTGCCGCACTTCAGCCTGGGGGACAAAGCAAGATCCATCCCCCCCGCCAAAAAATAATAATAATAACAATGAAAATTATAAAATAAAAAAATAAAAGATGACAGCTGACATCCTATAAGGGTTGTGATCCACAGACACTCAATAAACCTCCTAGCCTGCCTCTCTTCCTGCATTTCTCAAGGTGAAATGAGGAGTATTCCTTCTCATTCCACATACATATGTCAGCTTTCAGACATATCTTTTGAAATCATTTCTCCTTTCAAAAAGCATCTTGCTTATGTAATAGCCTGATATAATCTGCAGGAAAATGCTGAATTAATGAAGAGCATTAATGAAGGCAGACCCACAGTGCCATTTATACTCTTGTGCATTAGACTGTGGCAGAGGGAAAACATGGTCCCAAATGGCCTATCTCTTCCCACTTCCCAGGGGCTGGGACCTTGAAAGTAAGTAGCAGTAAAGATGGACAATGCTCAGGATGTCTGTCCTTGCCACATGTCAGGATGTCTGTCCTTGCCACATGAGGCGGTATCCTTTGCAAGCTGTAGCTTGTGTGTTATTGAGCAGTAGATGACCCTAGTCTATCTCAGGTGTCAGCTTCAGCACTGTGAACATTTTGAGCCGGATAATTCTTTCCTTGGACAGGGGTTTGGGGAGCACTGTGCTGTATATTGTAAATTATAAAGTAGCATGCCTGGCCTCTACCTTTTAGATGCCAGTGGCACATCCTTCTCTCAGTAGTCACAACCAAAATGTCATCGAACATTATCAAATGTCCTTTTGGGGACGAGACCACTCTTACTCCCTTCCTTACCCGCACCTGCTGAGAGCCACCCTTCTACTGATAGATTCTAAGGTCTACAAATAGACAATTAAAACATTCAGAGAAATTTTTTTCTATTTCTAGACCTCATCTCATCAACCCCATGATTTATTTGTAACACAAATTTGAGGTGCTGTCTCTTAAATAGAAGGAACTGAAATACGGGTTGTATTCACAGTAAGATTCTCAGTAGTCAATACTGCCATTTCCATGTATGGTGCCTGTCACATGATAGTGCCTTAAAACGTGGTGAATAGTGAATGAATGAATAGATCAATGGATGAATATGACCATCCAGTGAAATACATCCTGACTCCATTGGTTCTGGACTTCTCTTTGATAGTGATGATTTTGTGGGCCCACCTCAGAGAAAGAAAGATGCCACAAACCACATCTTAGGACAGGACATAACTGATTTGCCCTCTTGTCATCTTGCAAATTCTCACATATTTATACACATATAATATTCATGTATAACCCCCCATGCTCCAAGTTCATGTGTACCTGTGCATAAAATATCATGCCTTTGTTTAAAAAAAAATGTTGGCTATCAATATCGCTCTGCCAGAGCTTGACGTTCTCTCCAAAGTCTGCCTGTCCTGAGCCATTCTTTGCCTGGCTTAATGATTGCTTCTGCTGTTCTATCCCTGCTGGGACATGACTTCATAGTGCATTATCTCACCAAGCTGATTGCACTCACATTCACTCACATACTACATTTAAGCAATGCCCAGCATGTTACATTAGAGTTAACTCCCAAACCACTTTCGAGTCTCACACATTGCAGTCTCACACATAAAGCCTTCTTCCACTCAATAAATAATCTGCTGTATTGAATAAACTCACACTGAAGCTTTGTTGTGTTGTTTTTAATAAGCAAGACTATGGCATCCTTTATTTCCTCATTCATACAGTTTTTTTTAAAAGAGCAGTTATAGCAGTTATATAAGGGAAAAATGAAAAGAACTATTTCCAATAGATAATATTGTTTCAGTATTTTTTTCCTTAAACATCACTTGCATTTTTTGTGTGTGTAAAAAGCTGATTCTTTGAATGCACTTTTTAGATTTTGAGGTTGAAATTATATAAAGATATTTTTAAAATTATAGTTTATCTAAAAAGGGAGAAATAAAAATCTGTGATTATTAAAAGACAATATTGCTTTAAGCAGTAATTTCTTTGGGATTTGCCACTTCTGCATCTCATAATTCACACTTTCTTTTGCTCTGAATGTGTATGTTTTTATAAATTAAGTTTATTATAAGTATTATTATTTACTCAACTAATTATTCCTAGGACTAAATAGAAGCCTATATAATTTCAAAGTGATCTCATAGTAGGAATTCACATCTTTCCTGTTTGAGAGGCTATTAGAACCAAATTTTTAACCCTCAAGTAAATGCCCCTCCCCTCCATATACACAAACTAATTAAAAATGCCAGTAATGTGGCAATAGAACATCTTCATCATTTCCATTTGTCTTTGTATATTTTAGGAGAAAAGTAAAGATACCACTCTTTAACTGGAGACAAAAAGTGGATTTGAAACAGTGAATGATGCTAATTTTAAGTAAAACTAGAGATAGTACCTAAGATGTTGCCTGATTTCCAGTGGGCATCAGATATTTTATTACAGGCTTTACATACTTGCATGGCAATCAGTTATTAGTTGATCTAATTTGAGGACGAGAAAGCTGAGGCTTAAATTGTTAAGTGAGTTGCCCTAGACCAACAGAACCAGAATGCAACCCAGAGCTCCAAAACGATGACAGACAAGAAATAGTTCTAGGAAAGAACAAGACAGCAGGGTGGCATTGTAGTTTATCCTTAGTCAAATTTTCAGACCATGATATGAATAATTAATGGGAAGCATTATAAACTCCTAGGACAGTGGATAAGTTTATATTTAAATATAAATTGCAAAATGCATTCTAAAGTCATATCTAAATTATTTATAAAAATAATTTTCGGCCGGGCGCAGTGGCTCATGCCTGTAATCCCAGCATTTTGAAAGGCCAAGGCAGGTGGATCACAAGGTCAGGAGATCGAGACCATCCTGGCTAACAGGGTGAAACCCTGTCTCTACTAAAAATACAAAAAATTAGCCAGGTGTGGTGGCGGGCGCCTGTAGTCCCAACTACTTGAGAGGCTAAGGCAAGAGAATTGCTTGAACCCAGGAGGCAGAGGTTGCAGTCAGCTGAGATCATGCCACTGCACTCCAACCTGGGTGACAGAGCGAGACTCCATCTCAAAGAAAATAATAATAATAATAATAATGAAAATGTGGCACATACACACCATGGAATACTATGCAGTCATACAAAAGGATGAGTTCATGTTCTTTGCAGGACATGGATGAAGCTGGAAACCATCATTCTCAGCAAACTAACACAAGAACAGAAAACCAAACACTGCATGTTCACACTCATAAGTGGGAGTTGTACAATGAGAACACATGGACACAGGGAGAGTAATATCACACACTGGGGCTTATCATGGGGTGGGGGTCTAGGGGAGGGATAGCATTAGGAGAAATACCTAATGTTGGTGATGGGTTGATGGGTGCAGGAAACCACCATGGCATATGTATACCTATGTAACAAACCTGCATGTCCCACACATGTAACCCAGAACTTGAAGTGTAATAAAATAATGATTTTCACGTGTGATTATTGTCCCATTAATACTAATTAGTTAATGCAGATAACTGAGCCTGGAGAGCATTCTTGAACTTCTGGGACTGGTATATCTTTCCCTCAAAGCGGGGGCTTCCACGAGAAGAAAATCAAACACAGAACCTGGGATATCACTACAGTGTATAGAACAGTGCCTGGCATACAAAAGGATGCTTAAAATGTTTGACCAAAATGGTGCCTCATTTTATGATATTTGTACACACAGAACATATTGTGTAAATCGTAATTCATAATACGTATATACATATATGTATATTTGCATACACAGACAATATTGCGTAAATCATTTTACGTATATCATATGTATTTTATGTAAAATATTATGTATTTTATATCATATTATGTGTATACATATTATGTATATATGTATATATATGTAACAATTATACATATAGGTGAATACATTCACATATCCCTGACAAGTTACATAGAAATCATATTTTCATATTAGATAATATACTTAAATAAGTAATTCAGTTGTAGATCTTAACATTTTCTTAAAATTCTCTGTAATAGTTATCCTTTAAGGGAATGAGTGTCCTTAAAATAAGAGCTGGCAATGTTATTTGTTTCAACCAAGGAGACTCATAGATAGGGGGCCCTGACTTTGTTCAGCAATCTCAATGGAAAGACAAATTAGAGAAACTGAGGAAGAAGAAAAAAAGCTGATCACAGAGTACATCTACTGTGAGATGTGATTGTCCAAAAACAATACAGAAAAGATATGTGTTTCCACTTCCAAAATGGAGTTCTAATAAAGGATGTTATTTACAGTTTAGTGCTGTGGTTACAAATGATTATAATTGCAAGACTTAAAAATCCCAATGTCCTAAATTTGTGCTTCTCTAGGTACATTTGACTGGCCCGGGAAGAGAATGTGAGCCTGATGTGCATCCCAGGCCCCTGGAGAGGTTGGAGAGGTTCAGCACCCAGGACAATGCCTCTAGTGCTGAATGTCCCCAGCAGAGAATCTGCCTACCTTTCCTTTTTGAGTATTTTCCAGGCCTACTTCCTCTTCAGGACCCTCATCCCTACAACATTATTAAATAGCTTGAAAACAAGTGTTTCAGAAAAAATACTTTAGGAAATACCGTAACAGTTTCAAGAAGGGGTTGCTTCTAGTCAGCAACCTATTGTAAGTCCTGTGAGCTAAGAATGGTTTTCACATTTTTCTGTGTTTGAATACAAACAAAGAAGAAAACCAACCACAAAACATGATATATCACAGAGACTTTATGTGGTATAAAATGACAAAAGTATTTAATATCTAGTCCTTTACTGAAAACTTTTGCCAATCCTTAGCATGGCAGATCAAAATCTTAAGTGAGACATTCAAAGATAAATTAATTCAACAAAACATATCATGCCTTTGAATTCTTGTAGTCAGGAACACAGTTTAATTATTAGTCTGTTAACTCTCTCATAAACAGTAGAATAACAGTTTCTTTTCTTTCATTATTTTTATATGTTAAAATGTGCTCTGAAAACTCCACAAGGCACTCATTTCTTTATGTTCCTTTGCACAGTAGCTAAAATCTAAAAGTAACTCCTTAAATCATGTAAATGATTTGGAGGATTCAGATGAATTTAGTGATTTTAAAGTGAGACACTCCTAAATTTTTCTAAGGCTATAGTCTAATGAGTCCCAGGGGACTTAAAAAATCTCACAGTAACTCTGACATTTAAAAGAGTATAGAAATGAAAAAGAAGGATTAAAAAGAAAAAGCCTACTTTGATACTGGGTTAAGAAAAACTATTGTTACTACAATTTCCTTTTTTTAAACTTTCCATTCATGACAATTAATAAAAATAGAAATGTAAACTGTCTTTTAACATCTTACAAAAACTATCAAAGGCCCTGCAACAAAATACAATGTTCATCCCAAAACAAGGAGAATTATTTTCAGAAAATCTTAAGTATACTGGCTGTTAAAAATACTATAATATGTAGTTCAAAAAATATTCACAATATTTAACCCAAGGATTACTTTGTATTATATTACTCTCAATGTGTATTGGAAACTCATAAACATTAAAAATTAAATTTACTTAAATTATATGTAAGTAGAAACAGGAGTTCTAGGGCAATATCCCTATCCAATAAGTCAAGTAAATCAAGAATATAATAATGCATTTTAATGCATTATTCAGGTCAAATTTACATCACCAGTTTATGTTTTTCCAATGTGTCTAATCTAATAAACTTTTCCATGAAGAAATTTTAATGAAAAGTCATCAGTTTACAGCCATGAATGTTCATTAAAAAGAATCAATACCTTACACCAAAGTACTTCAATTTAATACCATTAAAGTCAGCTGAAGAGACTAAATGGCAGATTTTTCAGAATCAAGCGTGGTAATTCAGTTGCAAAAATGAAAGTTTCCCGAAAAGCAGCACTATGTAATTGGTTGATATAAGGAGATTTGAAGCAATAAAGCAGTTTGTAGAAATGTTGACTTGAATCTACATTTCACAAGGTTAAACTTTTCCTGTACTTAGTGATCCTTTACACATTAGATTGATAAATGTTTTATTTCTTGGTAGGTTATTTCTCCCAAAGATATCTTTTAAAGTAAGAAAGACTGATTAGGCCATTTATGTTCTCATGGTGGTATAGATAAACTATTAATTCCCCGAATCATGAATTAAGTTTGAAATGTGCTGATGGTTGCTGCTAAAAGCAAACAACAGCTTTGAGCCTGTGGACTGCATTTCTATCTCACCCTAAGCTCTGAATATAAAATTAAAAGCTGAGATGCTTTCGCAGTTCACTTTCATCATTGCAGTTTCCTAGCATTGGTCTAAAGACAACGGCCTTTGGGCCTGGCCCGCAAATCTGCTTCCATTTTTCTTTCAGAAATGACATTAACCACAGCCTGTTTAATCCTTTATGCACCTAAAGTATAGAACTGTATTAAAGGTAACTTAAAATCATTTCCAGCTTATTTTTTTCTCAACTGTAAGAGGCAATGAGTTTTCAAAATCATAATGGTAGTTTTAACAATATATATTGTTCTGTTCACAACCCCAGTTCTTTCCCCAGCTCCTGTTCCTTCTTCACCTAAACATTTGTTGGGCCAGAAGATGGAAAAACTTCTCCAACAACAAACCACCAAGGATCAAATCTGGGATATGAACCCAAAGCTAGTTTGTTGCTAAAAGCCAGTGATAAGGACCTGGGGCTGTTGGAACAAGAGATTGTGTAGGCTCTAAGGAGACTAAAGAGGAACAGGCAAATGGAGTTTACTTTTGCCTTCCTTCTTCACACAGTTCAGCGGTTTTCAACCCATGGTGCCCCTTAAAATCACTTTTAAAAATCTGGATGCCCAGGCTGCATTCATTTTCTTTGGGAGCGGGATCCAGGTGCCAGTATATCTACAAGCTCCCCAGGTGATCCCAGTGTGCAGCCGAGACTGAGAATCACTGCAGCTCTTAGTTCTCCAACACTTTCATTTTAGTTGATGTATGATGGTGGTTCCATGGGCAGTGGAAGGAGAAATGGGGATGGAGCCACTTTATACATCATCAAAACCTCCAATTCTATTCTTTCCTTCATTTCCTTTCCCTTCTCTCTTGACTCCCTGTAGACAGCCAGTATTTGCATCTTGAGAGGAGAGAGTTTCATTGATTAAAGAGTATCAAGAGTATGTGAGGAACACGAGCAGTGCTTCTGAGGACAAGACTGTGCTGAATCTTTTCCTTTCTCCTCCATTTTTTTTTCCATTTATTAGCACCCAGCACTGTCTCTCAACTCTCCCTCTGCCTACATCAATTACAGGACAACGGGCTTGTCCCCCCGAAGAGGCAAGGATGGTATAGCATGGGAAGAGGACAGAGCAGGGCTTGATAATCCCCCAGCTAATTAAGGACCAGGGGAAAAGGAACGCCAGCCATAGCCCTCCTAGGGTGCATTTAAGCACCCAACATAGACAACAAAAACTGAAGGTATTGAGAAATGCTGTTGTAAAAGAATAATTATATATAAACATTTTGTGAAAATACTACATCTTAATTTAAAGCTAAGTTTTTAGGTTATATGTTTCTGGTCCATCTAAAACTGGCAATACTGAAAATGTAAAAATTCAGAAAATAAAAAAATTTACCTTGTTCCACAGATGTCTAAATAAGATCAAATAAGTAGAACATTATGAAAGCTTAAAAAAAGAAATTGAAAAGTAATATTTTTGTATATTCTACTATATCCCACCTTCATTTCTGAGTTGTTTTAAACTATGTGTGTGTCTATATATAAATTATTATATATAATATATATAAATTACATATAAGATGCATAATATATATGATTTACATTAACATATAAAATTATATATACTATATAAATAAATATAGCTACAATATATAAGTATATAATTTATATTTTTATTTTATATATACTTATATATTTATGTATTATAAATATAGGTATAATTAATAAGGTATACCTATAATAGATATTATAGGTATAATTTTAATAAATTTATATCTATCTATCTATCTATCTATCTATCTATCTATCTATCTATCTATCGATATTATTGTTTGAGACAGGGTCTCACTCTGTCACCCAGGCTGAAGTGCAGTGGCACCATCTCGGCTCTGTGCAACCTCCCCCTCCAGGGGCTCCCAGGATCCTCCCACCTCAGCCTCCTGGGTAGCCGGGACTACAGGTGCATGCCACGACACTGGGCTAATTTTTGTCTTTTTTGCAGAGATGGTGTTTTACTGTATTACCCAGGCTGATCTGGAACTCCTGAGCTCAAGCCATCTGCCTACCTCAGTCTCTCAGAGTGTTAGGATTACAGGCGTGAGCCACTGCACCCAGTCTAAACTACTTATATTTTCAAAAATAAAAGTTTTAACTTCTTTGATATTTATTGCCAAAGTATTTTTTAAATAAATAGTGACATGAAGGATGCGTCAGTAGAAAATAACACTAATAGAAGGAAATAGTTCAATTACAAAGGTAAGGTCAAATATTTGTGTACAAAGATATCCATCCCATTATTATTTATATCAGCTAAAACGAAAAAGGATTTGAAAATCTCCCAAGAAGGATAAATCTACACTGCAAAATATTAACTTATGTTTACAATTATTTTTAAAGAATATTTGAAAGCTAACACCAAACACTATCAGTCAGCTACTATTCCAAGGGAGTCTTACATGACCTGATTTCATCTTGTCAACAACCCTATGAGGTAGTTGTTATTATCATTGTCTTACATTTAGGGAAACAGAGGCACAGCAAATTTACGTAACTTCCAAGGTGATGGAGCTGGGATTTCAAATCCAGGCAGCCTTCCTCCAGGCTTAGTGCCTACAGTGATACACCCAGATTCTATGAGGATTGATGCTGATGCAATTTACAGGACTCCCTTTAACAAATATTATACACAATTACGAGTAGGCACAATTGGGTACAGAGCTTTCGAAAGGGTCTATTAATGGGAAGGTACCTGAAAGATAAGCTTCACCAGATTCACATGAAATCCACCTTTAATATAAAATATAATACCATAATGGTATGCTAAGATAGAAATAAAAGATGTAAAAGTATAAATCCAGCACAATCTCAGTTTTGTAAATAATTTGTAAATATGCCTAAGAAGAAAAATCAAAAGAAAATACATAATAACGATTTACAATTGGTTGAAGAATATAGTTTGTGTTTTTTTTTTTTTTCTCTCTGTACATTGCTTATTCTTCAAAATTAACATTTGAGGAAACAGAGGCATGGAAAATTTAAGTAGATGGCAATAAATTATTTTCATAGTTAAAAAAAGAAATATTATTTAACTTAAAAGATCTAAAAATATAGGAAGTATTTTGTCTAATAAATCTACCATAGAGAATCTAATAATCAAGCAGAAAAAAAAAAAAAAACATAAAGAGGGCAGAAGGTAAACAAGTCATTTACTCAAAATCACAGAATGTAACAACATAGCATGGAATAGAATTTGGGTCTCTTCACTCTAAATATAGTGAATGAATACTGATTAGTAAAAAGGATTTAATAAACAGAAGAAGTAACAGGAAGTCTCTAAAGCACAGCATGCTGGCTATAAAATAATAGTCACCAGTATGGTTTGGTAATGATTAATTGATAATATGATCCTCTGCAGTTTTGGTATTCTAAAGAATGCTTTTTATTTATTTATTTATTTATTATTATTATTATTATTTTTTTTTTTTTTTTGAGACGGAGTCTTGCTCTGCCGCCCAGGCTGGAGTGCAGTGGCCGGATCTCAGCTCACTGCAAGCTCCGCCTGCCGGGTTCCCGCCATTCTCCTGCCTCAGCCTCCCGAGTAGCTGGGACTACAGGCGCCCGCCTCGTCGCCCGGCTAGTTTTTTGTATTTTTTAGTAGAGACGGGGTTTCACCGTATTAGCCAGGATGGTCTCGATCTCCTGACCTCGTGATCCACCCGTCTCGGCCTCCCAAAGTGCTGGGATTACAGGCTTGAGCCACCGCGCCCGGCCAAGAATGCTTTTTAAAATATAGATAATTTCTATCTACTTCTTGGCAGAGAAAGGATTTCCCAAATTGATGTAATCAGGAGACAATAAAATTTCATTGTTCATTATTACAGATGTCAGACCAAACTAAAGAAAAAAAATCAATCTTAGATTTAAATGATTCTATGAATTGAAAGTCATTGCTCATTTTCTCTACAGAGCTTTTGGTGCGGATCTGATGAATAAGATGATTAACTGTGTAATTCTATGAATGTTTCTACAAACAATTTGAAAACAATAACCAAAGTAAAGAAAGTTAGGACACCTCTTACGCCAGGCGCCTGTAATCCCAGCAGTTTGGGAGGCCGAGGCGGGCGGATCACAAGGTCAGAAGATCGAAACCATCCTGGCTAACATGGTGAAACCCCGTCTCTACTGAAAATACAAAAAATTGGCCGGGCATGGTGGCGGGCGCCTGTAGTCCCAGCTACTAGGGAGGCTGAGGCAGGAGAATGGCGTGAACCCAAAAATAAAAAATAAAAAATAAAAAGGATAAAAAATAAAAAATAAAAAAAAAGAAAATTAAGTCACCTTTTAACCACCTTTGTCCCTTACCATATACTTGGTGCTTATTGATGTCAGGAGTTACAGATGGCTCAGGTCCCCAAGCCATGTCTTAGAAATCATTTTAGTCTTTAAATCTATCACAGATAGATTCAAAGGTAATGAATCTATCTATCTGGCACTCCAAATGACAATGTTATGAAAGTAAAATAGCCTTCCAAGAACATGAAATTAATGAATTTGACATTTTTCTTTGAGAACTGCTTTAGTCTTAATTCAAAGGTAATGAATATACTTTTGATGAATAAACAAACAATAGATACCCTGATGTAGTTACATAATGAGACAAAGTATTATTGTGTAAGACCTAAATGAAAATGAATAAATTTAATGTCAATCTAATTTGCTTAACATTGATTAAATGGATTTTGTCAGTTATTTACAGGATAGTTCTCAAAGAAAAATGTCAAATTCATTAATTTCATGTTCTTGGAAGGCTATTTTACTTTCATAACATTGTCATTTGGAGTGCCAGAAACAAAAAACGATCATCTTTAATCATTTGATAAAATATCAATTAGTGACTGCCAGTACCTATTTGAAATTGCACAGGGTTGAATGTATGCAGGTTGTGTTTCATCATGTTAAAATTATATTAAATTCTAGATAGGAATATGCTTACTTTGATACAGTGACATATTTTACAAATTTCAAATTGTTTATATTTCAATTCCCGAATTATATGGATCATTCTCAAAAGTCCCCCAAAAAGGACATTCAGTTCAGAATTCAGTAATTTTGAAAAAAAAAAATTATTCATGCCACAGGCTTATTATTTCACACTTTAGTGGATGTTCTATATTTTTTGTTGTTATTAGTCGTACATTATATAGTGATATAATATCATTCTTATTTTTTCCTCTGATGAGTGTCATAAAAGCCACCCATTAGCAAGCAGCATGGTTTACAAGAAGATATCTAAATATTCAAAACTGGTAATTTCTGCAAAATATAGCCTTCATACAGCTCCGCTTTTGGGGAGGGAACTTATTTAAAAATCTCAGCAAAGCTTTGCCCAAACAGCAGTCTTTTGTTTTTTGGTTTTGTTTTGTTCTCTTTTAAATACCTTGACCTGGGAATAGGCAGCTTATGTTGTAAATGTGACTCCCTCCGTGCCCATCTCTCCCCTCTGTTTCTGAACTGCTGATGGTAATGAATCTCCCTCTTCCAGCGCCAACTGCTGCATTCAGTTATCATCAAGAGCAGACATCAACCAGCACTCTAATCTTGCTCTGATGGATAGAATTCTAACCTTTCACAAGATTAGAGACACAAGGTGCTGTGGAGATAATAAAATTCAAATAGGTTTATTTCAAAGGGCAACCCAATCTCGCTTTTGTTCATGGGTCACTTGACAGATCATTTGCCAAAGTAGTTTTTGTATCTTTCCAAGCCAGGTTCTGGTTCAGTGTGCCAAAGATGTCAAATTAAGTGGGTCCCCAAAGCCCCCAAAGCCTACAGTTCCAAAATACAAACAGGAAAAGTTAGGAATAACACTATTTCAGTTCATGTGAAAAAACTCTCTTGGCCAATAATTTTAATTTTGCTTAAGTCATACCTAATGTACTCAAAAGACAAATCAAGGCTGACCATGTTGAAAATACCAATGATTTAGTATAAATGCTGGTACGGTGATCCTTAAATATAAATTTGAAAAGATTAGAGATTTTTATTACAAATAAATATCTAATGAAAATAAAAATCAACAATTAAAATATGTGCTTTTAAAAATACTTTGTGGATATCTGCTTAACGTTTTTCTAGAAATATGTCAAATGATATTTGTTAATGGCATAAATCTAAAATAAGCCTTGTATAAATATGAAGTGAAGGACCAGGAATAAAAGCGATTCCTCAAATAGCAATGAGCAATCCTCAACAAAAGTTTCCACACATTTCTCCTGTCCACTATCTTCTCGTTATTTAAAATTACCTTCTGCCACATACGAGTCTGCAGGTACCTCCTAATAAGAAAATGGAAAAGAAAAACCCAAAGCAGTTTCATGTTAAGAACACACCTAGAATGTGTTAGTCACCAATAAGATACCACTGGCAAAACTATTATAAGAGATAAAACATTAAAATCTAAAGAACATTAATAATTATATACCACTGCACATGATATTGATGATACATATATGATCATCTTTACACGCAATTTGTTTTTTAAATGATTAAGGCTCTTTTTGCAAGGTAGTATAAAAGTTTTGTTCAGTTTTTTCAAAAAAGACATACACTTGATAAACTATATTGTCTTGTAAAGTGAGAAAATTAAATTTATATATGATACATACCTAAATTGTAAAATGTTATTTAACATCTAAATAATCCTTCATTAAAAGAGAACTTTGTGGTTACCAATACTTTCTTTATTTTAAATATCATGGTCATCCCATCTTTCTCAAGATATTCTTAAATCAGTAACAATTAATTATCCTTACTGTTTTTTGCTAATTAAAGAAGGCTTTTAAAATAAAACAATTATAATCAATTGTATCTTTAAGATGAATATTTAGCAGGGCTGTTTTGCTATTTCATTTCAAAATCGCAGCTGGAAAAACATCTACAGCAAATTCTTATTACAAATAAATCTGAGATTACATTATCCCCAGAAGTTATGCAAAATTAGAAAATGTTAAATTCCTTTGAAGATGTTTACTTTTAAAAACTTTTAGAACAATCGTTCCTTTTTTTTTTTGAGACAGAGTCTCGCTCTGTCCACCAGGCTGGAGTGCAGTGGAATGATCTCAGCTCACTGCAACCTCCACCTCCGGGTTTAAGCAATTCTCCTACCTCAGCTTCCAAAGTACCTGGTATTACATGCATCTGCCACCATGCTCCACTAATTTTTGTAGTTTTAGTAGAGATGGGGTTTCACCATGTTTATCAGACTAGTCTCGAACTCCTGACCTCGTGAATCATTCAATTTTTTTCATTTATCTGGTAATATACATTTTATGAACTTAAAATGATTATCTTTTACTGAGATACAGGAATTACCAAAGTATATACTACTTTCCCCATGCAGTGGAAATGTCAGCTCACAGTAGTGCTAAATATCTAAAGCAGTCTTGTACAAGAGGAGAGATGGATGCCCAAACACAGCCTCTGAATACGACTATGTACATATCACAACACAAGTGGAATGATGCATTACTGACAATTACTGACAATCCTGATTCTCTTGGTTTTATCAAAAGTTGAGAGATAGGCATATACCAGTACTCTTGACCTAAGTTTTCTCATCTCTAAAATGCAAATAATAATAGTCCCTTCCTGACAGAGTGTTGTGAGAATGACATGATATACATGAAGCAATTAGGGGAGTGTGTGGCACAGCACATAGTAAGCACTCTATAATTACCAGTTATTATTAGTTTCTCAAGAATGAAACACTTGCTAATAACAAACACCCTTGGTCATTATTATCCATTTAGAATGTATCTTGACATATAAAAGATGAACATTACTTTTCTCAGGATATCAGTTAAATGGGGTCTTCTGAAGTATCTTTATTAAGAGAAGTCAAAAAATTGCATTTGGTAACAAAAGTAGATGGAATGTGTTATGTGATATCCTGGATCAGAAAAATAATTTAAGGGAAATTTAACATTTTTTTCTAAAAACTGTATATCCTTCACTCTCTTTTGAGTTGATCAAACACCCTCCCCTATACATGGGCTAGTATGTATGTAATTATCAGATCTTCCTTTTTTTTTTTTTTTTTTTCCTGAGACTGAGTCTTGCTCTGTCACCCAGGCTGGAATGCATTGGCATGACCTCGGCTCACTGCAACCTCCACCTCCTGGGTTCAAGCAATTCTCCTGCCTCATCCTCCTGAGTAGCTGCGACTACAGGTGCCCACCACCATGCCCAGCTAATTTTCATATTTTTAGTAGATCCCATATCACCATGTTGGCCAGGCTGGTCTCAAACTCCTGACCTTGTGATCCATACGCCTAGGCCTCCCAAAGTGCTGGGATTACAGTATAAGACAAAGCGCCCGGCCCAGAACTCCCTCTTTATGGTCTTTCAGTGGCTGAGACCTAAATATAACACTACTTCACTGAATATATAAAATGGCTTTCCCTTCTCGGTAATCAAATGACATTGTTGATACATGTCGGTGCCAAGGTCAGCTCAGATATGCCTCGTATCTTTCTCTTATAACAGAAAGTGCGGTTGCAGGGTAGAGATGCAATATGAGGCAGGGAAAGTAGTTGATACTGATGTGCACAGAGCAGTTTTATTTTCACATTTTGCATGTATGGGATTTAATAGTTTCTTTTTGTTTCCTTACACATACTTTTTAGCATTAATCACGCAACAATTCCTTCCCAATTAATTTAGATCATAATTTTAATTAGTTAAAATCACTTTGCATTCTCAATCTTCTTTCCAGAAATTCTGGCAAAGAGGCTCTAAAAAAGCTGACCCTGCCTCAATCCCCATGAATACGCTTTGCATTCTCTCATGAAACCATTTGTTAGAAAGGAAAAAAAAAATTCTGATCCACAGTCAAGCTTGTGGGGAATGTCTAAGTAAGGAAAGCCTTGTCCTCACACTATTTACTGACCAAATCTAAGAACATTTTCTTAACCAGTTCAATAGCTACCTGATTATGATTCTACCCAAGCCATTTTTTGCAAGCTTGTCAATGACCACTCCGTGTGAAATAGCATTGACAATGATGTGAAGATCAAACTGGGCTGTAACCAGTGGATCTTTCACTCTGTAAGATCAATCACTCTGTCAAAGAGGGAAATTAGTTTTGTTGGGCATGGCTTGTTTTTGAGCAGTCCATGTTCCCTGCCACTTTGTTACACTCTGGGTGCTTACAAATTGATTGTGGAATAAATTGCTCCTGACTCTTTTCAAGAACAGACCTTAACCTCTTAAGTAATTAATTGCCAGATATTTACTTCATTTTCCTTCTGTACAATCATCTGGGGTGACTGTCCTTTCCCCAGTTTCCTGAATCTGTGCCCATCCGCCATAAATCTGCAAATTCACTTAAACGAATACAAGGTAATTTGATGTTGCATTTGATTTGGCATTAAGTGCTACACAGCTGTTGACTTCAAAATCAAATACATAAATCACTGCTCATGGAAAGAGGAAGCATTTCTTCTGAAATGGTTTGAATATGACCATGCAGTCAGGTTCAGATATGTGAAGATAAAACAACATTAAGCAAACTGGTTATAAACCCTTCTTCTTATCAAAAGTATGTAAGTAAGAAAATATACATATGTATCTATATAAGATGAATAAAAACTTAAAGCAAATCCTGGCTTTTGTTATATATCCTGCTGTGATATTTTGCAGATCCAGGCATCAGCTAATGTTTTCCCCAAGAGCAAAATATTCCACAATACTTAATATTGCACACTTAGCTTTGGACTTTGGGCATTAATTTTGAATTTCTTTACTTTTAAGAGGTGAATCAGATGTATCACATTTCTTTAATGCCCTTTTTTTGTGGTTTAATTACGGGCCATACCCTGAAAGGTAGCACAATAACAATTTATCAACTAGTTTAGCTCTCCCACAAGAAAATGTCATCCCTTTCATCTGAATTTCAAAGCAGCCATACGGTCAATGGGCCTCCTAAAAAACAAACAATAGTCACGTTTGAACAAAAGCAACTTCAAAGTCAGGACTGAAACCATTTCAAGTCTATTTCCAGTCATCACGTGCTTGAACCTCTATTATCCCATCTGGGTTTGTGTAGAAATCTAAGATGACCTACAACACAACAATGGGGACAGCTCCATTTCATCTAGTAGAAAAGTGACAGAACAGTGTCCAGATGAGAATATGGTGAAATGGACTCAATGTAGCTATTGACTCTTAAATGCTTTCCAAATCGTCTGAAGCTGTTTCTACAACAAAGTTAACAAAGTTATTTTTCTTTCTTAAGACAAAATTAGACATGTCCTGTGAGTGTCAGCTGAGCCTAAACAGAGATTCAGAATTAAATTGTGTATGATTAAAACACTGGTGGGCCACCAGCCTGAGACAATAGGCACAGGGAAGGAGGGGTCGGGGAGCTTTCTTTAAGAACAAAGTTTTTTTGGATGGGTGTCTGAGAAAAGCAAGGAACTCAGAGACCAGTTTAGTGTCTATGCTGAGTCTTTCCCCATGGAAGAGATCTGAGGTCCAGAAAGAGCAAGGGATATAAATTAAAGTTGAGCAGTTCTTATTTACTTGAAAATTCTCTGGGGCCAGGTACAAAAGTGGGCTTCTAAGTTAAAGATCCCAACTAAACACACACACGGTAGGCCCCAGTGCAGTAAAGACCAAGAGAATACAACTCCAGGTACTGCCTAGAAAGTAGAGACTACTGAGAACACCAGCAAATAGAATTCAGGCAGCCAAGCAGCATTCCTACAGAGTGAGTGGACAGTGCTGGCAGCTGTCAGTTGCCTCCTGCACGGGGCTTGTAACTGGCAATAGAGGCCGTAGAGCAGGGCAGAAATGGAGAAGCGGTAGTGGGCACATATGTGCAAATATTCCAGATTCAGGTAGAAACAACTAGAGAAATTTTGATGGGGGATGAGAAGTGGCTGCCACAGGTACCTCATTTAGGGAGGAAGGGTGTCTTGCTTATGAATTACAGATATCATTGCCACTGTATTTTAAATTATACCCTAGAGTCGGTGAGAGCCAGACATCCACATTTCATACCATGGCCCTTAAAGTCCTAAGATTTGAAATAAGAGCCTTTCATTATGCAAACCGAATTTAAAGAAAGTCTTAACTGAAATTAAGAAAACTTACTCACTAATCACATTTTGTAAACTTCTCTTCATCCTGATTCACAATATTAGAAATGGAAATGCATATGGTCACTGACCCTGGGAACCCTATCCTTAATTTGCAGGGCAACGAAGGTAGCCATCTGACTTGGCTGAGAATCCAATGTATTTAGATATGAGGAGTGGAAAGAAGGGAGAGGCGTATTTGCCAGGTAGTTACAAGACTGATAGTTTTTCAAAGAGTTGCAGGACCTAAAGTAAATCAATACGATCTGTTGTTCTTTTTAAATGAATATATTTCTACTGTCTTTTGTCTTCACTTTCCCTCCTATTCTCTTGCTCTCACAGCACCTGTTCTATGCATTGATAAATCCTGTTGTTGATACCTTCAAAACGTGTGTAGAATTCAACCACCCTTCACTAAGTCTACAGGCACCTCTCTGATGGACCCGTCATCATCTCTCACCTGCCTTATATCTAGGTTTCCTAGCTATCTCCTTGCTTCTGTTCTCAGCTCCCTACAAATACCTTGCTGTTTACCGGTTATCTCTACACATGCTCCCCAAACAGGAAGCTTAAAATAAGGGTCATGATCTTTGGTTTGTCGGTTTTGTTCTGATTTAGCTCAAGCTCACAGAAAAGAGTGTCTGAAACACAGTAGGTACTCAGTAACTATCTGTAGAGTGAATTCATCCTCACTCATACTTTCTGGAATAAACTTGCTTTCCACAGGAGTTCTCTGTTTAATTACATACACTTCGTATTAAGAATATGTAGGCTGGGCGCGGTGGCTCAAGCCTGTAATCCCAGCACTTTGGGAGGCCGAGACGGGCGGATCACGAGGTCAGGAGATCGAGACCATCCTGGCTAACACGGTGAAACCTCGTCTCTGCTAAAAATACAAAAACTAGCCGGGCGAGGTGGCGGGCGACTGTAGTCCCAGCTACTCCGGAGGCTGAGGCAGGAGAATGGCGTAAATCCGGGAGGCGGAGCTTGCAGTGAGCTGAGATCCCGCCGCTGCGCTCCAGCCCGGGCGACAGAGCGAGACTCCGCCTCAAAAAAAAAAAAATATATATATATATGTAAGCTCGAAGTCTGTCATAGTGGCTGGCATTCGTATTTTTTGACAGGAACTAAAACTTTAAAAATTGAATGAAATATTTCAGCTCACATTAAAGCAAACTTAGTTATCTAACAGATTATTTGGAAGAGAAATGTTGAGGATAGAAGACGTTGGCTGAAATCGTATCATACAGAGAGAGGAGTTATTATCTATTTAACTTAAAGTTGAGGCTAATTTTTACAATTTACATGACATTTTTTCCCTTTCCCTTTGTGTATACCTGTTATACTGGAAACTATTGTGTATACCGGAAACTGTTAAGTTAGCACTTGGAGTCTTTAGATAAGGCTCTTTACAAGAGCATGTATGATCTTTACATGTGTCATCTTTACAAGAAATATATTTTGTGTAATATTCAGAATACAATGAAAATGTTCCAATTTTTAATGTTGTTTTTATAATTTACACATAGAGCTATATAGTGTATAGTCATAACTACCTCATTAACCTAAATGAATCTAGTCTTTGCTGAATAAAATGTTAACATTTAGAACTGAGGTTTTATAACCAAGAAATTGTTTGGCCCCCTTTGTATTATATAGACACTGGGTGACTCAGGAAAGTAAAGTCTAAGTGGTCTACTTAATTGCATAAGTACCGTGTTGTCTAAGTCACCCATCTGTTCTTCATTAAGTCAGACTCATAATTTAAAACAAAATTATAATTCCTTAAACTGTTGCCTTTAGGAGAGTGACCAATGTCCCAGAAACTTCTTTGTCGTGGACACGGATTACTGAAGACAGCATAGCACTGAATTAGAAGGGAAAGAGTCTTGGGTTTCCAGTATGTTCAAGTATATAACCTTTTGTAAGACATTTGATTATCTGTGAATTTATTTATCACAAGTGAGTCTACTACTATCTACTACTACCCTACAGGAGTCTACCACACACCAGCGTCAAACCGTCACAGCCTTGAAGTGCTTCTATCAAGCATTGAGTGTTTTTCAAGAGGAAGTGGACAGAAAGAATGCACAAGTCATTGGCCTCTGTTAGACCAGTGGTTCTCAAATTATGGTCCCTGGATCAGTGGTGTCACAATCAATCGGAAACTTGCTGGAATGTAAGTTATTGGCTACATGTCATTTTGTCTGAATCTGTAACTCCGGGTCAGGCACATCACACATTTCTGATGCTCATTAAAACTACTGACAATTTCATTTGGCCAGCCTCCGCATAAGGTACTTTCAACAACTAACTCAGACTTCATCAAATTCCCCTGATATAATTATGTCTTGGGAATCTGTGCTTACCTTCTGAATTTGTCCACAAATCTTTAAATCTTCTAATGCCCAAAAGAGATCTTTCCTTAAATCTCACCTTTCTATAATCCCAGTCATTTTTATTCATTAGTGGAGAACACCTGTAACAGCAGGAGCTACTTACATTTTAATTGTTTCTTGTTCCTCTAAATTGCTTGTCATTATAAAAGAAATGACAGAAGTGAAATGGGAGAAGAGCAATGTGGCAAGAAGTGTAAAGCCCATTTCCAGTGTTTAATTGCTATACAATGCTAAGAACAGATTAAAAAGATAAATCAAAAGTTTGCTGAAAAAAGTGAGGCCCCAGTCAGTTTTATGGTTTCATTTGAGCTGCAAAGATATTATTATACACTCATTTACAAAACAATGAGCTCTACTGTTTATGAAAGTTTAATCTCTTGGTTTATTGTCTTAATATATTTCACATTGGTAAGGTTTACTTTTAAATGAAATTTCTGACTGTCTTATGTGGATGTTATTTTATACTGCGAATACAGACAGAATGAGTGTAACATCATAATTGTATTCATCTATGAAGCAATTAGAGTCAGGGTAATTGCTTCTAGTTCTCACATATCTGCATACAAAGTAATAGAATTAATATTTTATCATTTGGCAGTATCCCTTGTTAGCTAAGAATTCTAACATTGTATATTTTCTCTGTCTGTCCACAGGAATTTAAGCAAAACGTAGATTAATATTTACCTCAATCCAAAACTGTGCCAAGTGGGCCCGTTGTGGTGACTCACACCCGTAATCCCAGAACTTTGGGAAGCTGAGGCGGGCAGATCACCTGAGGTCAGGAGTTCGAGATCAGCCTCGTCAATATGGTGAAAGCCCGTCTCTACTAAAAATACAAAAATTAGCTGGGCATGGTGGTGTACACCTTTAATCCCAGCTACTTGGGAGACTGAGGCAGGAGAATTGCTTGAACTAGGGTGGCAGAGGTTGCAGTGAGCCGAGATTGCACCACTGCCCTCCAGCCTGGATGACAAGAGTAAAACTCCATCTCAAAGAAAAAATTAAAATAAATAAATAAAATTGTGGCAAGTGAAAAAAAAATTACATGTTGTCCCCATTGCTCAACATGTGCATCCAGCCAATGCACAATGGAACAGAGGCCCATGAACCTACTCTCCAAATTGAGCAGACTAATGACAACGAAGGGGTGGCTTAAGAACCTCTCCTCCATCCCCGGTAATTTTCCAAGTGATCTCAAGGTTGCCAGTGAGCTTGCATTCCGTGGTGTTCAAAGAAAATCATTCTGATTCAAAATATGTGTAGCTGCTACAATATTGAAATTTCTATAAAAACATCTTTACAGGTTTCTACAAAGAGAAAATTGAAAGAGCCAAATAAGGAGAGCACAGTGACCTAAGGCATAGCATGGTGAATGACTGACGAGACTCAAATCCTCAGCCAGAATCCACAGGACTAAGAAAGGCTAAATGAGGACTTATAGCCTCATTTATTTTCTGAGAAGCTTAGGCTAGAGGGAAGGAAAAGGAGCCATAAATTAAATGGCTCTTTGCTTGAATAAAAGGGGAACAAATGAGGGAATTAAGTTGAAACTAGCAGCTCAAATACTGGACCAAACTTAATTGATAGATAAGCCACATTTCATCATAAGTACTAAACAAGATTGGAGGGGATGACCAACAATTCTCCTCCTTCTTTTTAGAATACGCAAACAAATATATTTAATGGAGAAATACATAGCTGAGAATTAGCAGTGGTAAAAAGCTCTGTATGAACTATGTTATGTGTATAATGCATACCATATGACTACCCATGCATTACATAGTTCAAGTAGTAACCTATTATTAAAATGTAGTATATGATAGTCTAAACATGAAATATTCTCTGAAAAGTTGGGTTACACTTTAAAAACATAATAATCTTTTAAAATGTGTATGATTTCCCCCAAACATTATTTTTATATATTCTTTCAAACTCTTAGCTCATTATTCTCCACCCATCATGATTAAATTACTTAACTAAAGGATGACTTGGTGATAGAGGGTGAAATGTATGTAATGCATGCAAAACACTTAGAATACAGGGTAGCATAGAATATGTACTATATAAGTGTAAAATATTATATTTGATAACTATAAGTATAGATTTCATAGAGATTAGTTAGAAAATCTTTCTACCTTTCTCAGTGACACAATAGTGACACATTTGAGAACTGTGCCCTTGCTACTCATATGGGTTTTCTTGTAAATTATTCTTAAACCTCATTACCCCTTTCTTGTATTTGTTATCCTGGTTCAAATTCCCTATTAATCTATGTGGCTATATTTTTTGTTAAAGAAAGAATAAATTTTTAAAGTACTTACTAGGTAAAATGATTGAATGTTACACGTAATAACTTTTGTTAAAAATTCATTTAATTTTTTAAAATGGTGGCCCATAAACTGCTGCTATGTTCATTGGTCTTCAAAACAGCTCTGTTAGGATGGAAGAGAAGAAATGACACTCGCTATTCTCCAGTTCACTGAGACTCAGGGAGTGTAAGTGATGTTCCGACATCATGCAGCTATTAAATGGAGAATCCCAAACTGGACTGGAGTTCAGATATTGCCCAGAGCATAGTAGGAAACTAGGACAGTTGTCAAGAGAGAATCTATGGTTCCTGGTGGTTGATTTGGGATAGGCAGATAGTTGATAGAATTTGCATATATCTAACCCCTCTACCGGGGTTTGGAAGGCAGGCCGTATTATTGATGGGTAGGGTCTCAGGAGGTAACTACCTTGGAGTACAACAGAATTTACTATGAAATAGAATCTAAGTGGGAACACTAAGTTACGACACATAGATATATTTAGTTTAGGATTATAGAATTAAAATAGTAAAATTAAAATGTTCTGGAGGCAGCTGGAGATTTGGAACTGACAGGTGAGAAGTACGCAAAGTTGTTTGGATCTTGAAATGAAGCTGTAATGAATGTATTCTTGAAGCAAATCAATAAAATGTATTTCAGGTTATGTACATATGTAATGGTGGACCCTACTCCTTACTTATATGTAAGCAATTACAAATAAACAAGCTATCAGAAAATTGAAAATGTATGCATTTTCTAGAAAGAGTGAAAACACACTTTGAAAGAGAATTATTAAACTAAGCATTTAAAATGTTATGCTTAATTGGTATAACACTATATTATGAAAGCCTCATCCTTTTTTTTTTCAACTCCATCAGAAACCCAGAAACTAATCTATATCTGTCTTTCAATCAATCTACCTATTTAAGATATGCCTATCTAAAAACAGTTTTATTAAGATATAATTCATATACTTCCATGCAATCCATCCATTTAAATTATACAATTAGATGTTTTTAATATATTCACCTATTCATAACTGCTCTAGGATGTGCAGCCATCACAACAATCAATTTTAGAGCATGTTCATCACTCCAGAAAGTAATTCCATACACATTAGCAATCATTCTGATTTTCTCCCAACCCTCTACCATTCCCCACTCCAGCCGTAAGCAATCATTAAGCTACTTACTAAACGGAAGAATATAGTGTGTGGTGGTTGATGAATAGCTCTTTGCGCCCTTAGCATGATTCTGAAGTTCATCAATATTGCAGTATGTATCAGTACTTCACTTTTTTATGACTGAATAATATTCCACTGTATGGTTACTCCACATACATTTAGCCACTCACCAGTTAATTGACATTCTGGTTATTTCTACAATTTGTCTATTAAGAATAACGCTGCTATGTGCATTTATATACAAGTTTTTGGATAGATGTATGCCTTTATTTCTTTTAGGTATACACTTAGTAGTGAAATTGCTAGGGAATATGGTAATCCTAGGTTTAGCTTATGAGGAACTGCCAAACTATTTTTTGTAGGAGCTGTATCATTTTGCATTCCCACCAGCAATGTATAAGGGCTTCAGTTTCTCCACTCTCTCACCAATACTTGTTGTCATGTCTTTTTTATTATCACAATCATAATGGGTAGGAAAAGGTACCTTATACTGGTTTTGATATGTATTTTTTACTGGATAACATATTTTATATTGCCTATTTCTATATCTTCTTTGAAGAAATGTCTATTCAAGTCATTTGCCCATTTTTCAATAGAGTTGTCTTTTCATTGTTGTGGCATTAGAAGAGTTCTTTTTTATTTTTATATAATTTCCTCACCAAAGATATAATTTAAAAATATTTTCTTCCATTCTCTTTCCTCTTTAGGACTCATAATTTTGCTGTGGCTTAAAAAATTATCAAACAGATTAGGAAATGGAAAAGTAAGAAGCTGCTCTAGGATGGGTTAAATAATGTCAGCATGAATGCAAGAATACTAAACTCAAAATATAATTTCCTTCCCTTACACAATAGTCAAACTCAGGAGGCTTTGTTTCACAGTTAATGAAAAATAACATGTTTTAAGACTGTGGACACATGAATACTAAAAAGTGATGATAAAAGCTTAGTCTGGAGTACAGAAAACTCTTAATTGACAAACTTAGATTAAAAAATCAGAACAAGAAGCTTTATTCTATTATCCTAGGAATTATTTTTCACTCAGGTGTTTCTCTTGTCTGCTTTAAATATATTTTATTTTTCATAGGTCATATTACTGAGCTCTGTCCAACAGACATACCATTTTTCATGTCATCACTTTTCTTTCTTCTGTAAAAGGTTATTTTCAGCCCCAGCATGGTGGCTCACAACTATGATTCCAGAGAGGGTGAGGCAGGGAGATCATGTAGCCCAGCAGTTCAAGACCAATTTGGGCAATGTAGTGAGACCCCCGCCTCTCCAAACACACACACACACACACACACACCTTAGCCAGGATTGGTGGTGATGCACCTGTAATCCTAGCACTTGGGAGGCTGAGGTGGAAAGATGGCTTGAGCTCAGGAGTTTGAGGTTGCAGTGTGTCATGATTGTGCCACTGCAGTCCAACCTGGGTGACACACTGAAACTCCTTCTCTTAAAAAAAAAAGTATGGGTTTGTTTTTTTTTTGTTTTTGTTTTCGTTTTGTGTGTGTGTGTGTGTGTCTGTGTGCGTGCGCACTTAATTTTGACAATTAGAATTAGACGTAGGATTTTATTTGGGAGGCGGAAGTATCTAAGTGACAGCAAAAATAACAGTCGAGTATTCATATCCAAGTATCTCCAGTTAT
The DNA here is from genome assembly GCF_002776525.5 of Piliocolobus tephrosceles. Classification (NCBI taxonomy): domain Eukaryota; kingdom Metazoa; phylum Chordata; class Mammalia; order Primates; family Cercopithecidae; genus Piliocolobus; species Piliocolobus tephrosceles. The sequence goes on along the minus strand of NC_045455.1, from coordinate 20,535,586 downwards.
GACAAAACAAAGCAAAACAAAATATAGAGAAAGGGAATATAGAAAAAAAAATTTCCATATTTTGGAACAAGATGACAGAAGATAAAAGACAAAGCATAAACTGTATAAAGATAAAAGTATGTCCTTTTGATTTGTTTTATATTATCTACTTACAGTAAAAAAGCAACTGTCATAATTAACAGGAAAAATTAAAGTAAAAATAAAACTGCTGGGAACTTTTAAACATAATCTCTTAAATACCTATTCAAAGGGAGAAATTTAGTATACTACCTATTGAAACAATTAAAAGAGAAACATCTTATTTATTAGTTCATTCATTCATTTGGAGCATGAAGAAGATTTAGAACATTAACAGGAAGAAAGAAGATTATTGAAAGTAGCAATGTATGGAATTTCAAGGTTTGGGAATTCTAAGATGAATTGGTTAAGCCTGGAAGGTACTTACAAGGAAGTCACGGAAATGAAGCTGGAAGTTCATTTATGTTTTCCTACTTTTCCAGATTTCTCCTACTCCTATATTTACAAAATGTGTAAGAATTCCCAATTGGACTCTTCAATAAACCAACATGAAACAATAAAATGGACTACAAGTCCCCACCCTCTTCTTCAGTCAACATTTCAACTTTTCTCTTTCTGGCTTGGATAGGTAGAAAACTCTCTCCTCTCAGGAAATGGTCCCAGTGCATTTACCAGGAATGGGGAGCAGTGTCAGCTACCACAGCCAGGTACTGAAGTTTCCCTGGAGGATTTGTGTGAGTGAGCAGGATAAAGCCTATTCTATCCTGCTTCAGGGTTCAGACATTTGGACAGTGTCTCACCAAAGAGAAAATGAAAAGACGTCCAGCATTGAAAAGCACTGAGGAAGAATCACACCCCCTCCCTGTGACCAATATCAGAAAGCAGATATGATTATTCTACACATTTTGGGATGCAAAGAGCTGTTTGTATATTCTTTCATCTTCTTTGTTATCTTTAGTTCTAGCCTTTATGTTTACATACAGACAGCCTGAAAAGACCCTGGAAAAGATAACTTGTTCCCAGTGACACAACCCTCTGACAGAGACAGCCTGGAGACAACATAGAACAACAATATCTGCCTGCTGTGATACTCAATCCAGAAAAGCAAACATTGCAAGTGTCTATTCAGGCAAACCATAATCTTACCAAACAGGTATCGATGCTTTTTATTAGACTTTTTCAGAATTTCATCCACAGTCTCTACTGATCTGTTGGCCATTTAAAAAATAACTGTGCCATTCAGAGTTTCTAGGCTCTGACTTGAAGCAGATTTTAATGCCAATGCATACCATCCATCCAATTTTTATCCTACCCTATATGCCAAATAACTCAAGAAGTTTAAAACTAACACAAACTTATAGCACTGCCAGGCAGATTCTTGAACAGAAGAAATGTTCCATAATATTGAGAAATGTTAACATATGAAATATGGGAGCTGACTGCATCTAATTTTCTAGGTTGATGTTCACACTGATAGGATAATTTTTAGTGCACACCTTGAATTCAATTTTCTTTATTTTAACGAAACATATTTTATGCACATTGCTTACAGATGGAATAACTTGCAAAAACATAGTCAGTTTTATAGGCCACATTCTCATAGAGAATCGGACAATTCCAGTTCACATTAAATGCTTTTCTGGCAAGCATAACATGACACGGAACCCTGTTTATGTTTGCGCTAGGTCACTGACATCATACAACACAGAGTTCTGTCCTGACACTAATCTCTGCTCTAAGGATAGTTTCTCTTTCTCTTTGGGGTGCTGTTTGAGAAGACATAGAGATCATAGTGAAGTCTGAGTAATTCCCATGTCCCAGAGATGCTGTTTCCTCAAAATCTTCAATTCCACCCATGAAAAAGCCTCACTTAGGACTCTCTAAATTTTAATTCAGGCTGACAGAGCACATTAATGCTATATCAGCTTTGCCCGTTATGAATAACCTCTGGTCTTTATGGTTTAAGCTCCGGTCTTTATGGTTTAAGCTCCACAGTAAATTTATCAAATGGTAGTAATGACACATAAGAGGTAGTTTAAAAACTACTATGTAATTCATGTAAATCTATACTCTCAGAAAAATCTCATTTCAAGTTATTTCGTCATAGTTGGTATGTATTCTCGAGCAAGAGAGGCCTTTCTAATATCTACATTCTTAAAATACAATAAATGCACATTTGAAAGATAAAGCCAGTATTACTTGATGCAGCAGCAATCATGGTCAATGTAAATTGTTCTCATGGATGAGAAATGAAGGTATCAGAATGTAAGCTCCATGAGTGAAAGGACAATGGCTGCCTTGTTCACTGAGTACCCACAGCCCAGGCTGCTGTCCACCGCATGCAAATGTTCTGTAAATATGTGCTGGAGTATATGGAAGTGCAATTTTTCCCACTAGATAGTAACTTCTTTAAGGCAGCCTACTGAATCTAGGGATCTCTGTGCCCCACGTGGCCCAGTGCCCAGTGCAGTTATGGCTGTGAGGAGCTTTTGATAAGGTCAGACGTTGGTTTACAGAGCCAGTTCCATGTAAGATCCTTTCCATACAGTGTCAATAATACTCATAACCACTCCCTCGTAGGCATTTCTACCATCTTTTACTGAAAAGGAACCAGGGACAAAGGAGTCATAGAGCAAGTTAAGAACTCCGGTTGTCTGACCCCAGATCCAATGTGCCTTCTACTATGCCAGGTAATCCACCCCTCTACAAGCTGTCAATATCTTCATTTTTAGTTTAGACCAATTCAGTTATTTTCCTTGCCAATAAATGATAAAGGATTAAGTGTTTGACAAACTGATAATTTCATGTACCTCAGAACAGAAGTATCTAGCTTTAAATGAGAGATAAAAATTAGTATGTGGGTTGCTTTATGTAGTTATGTAACCTTTTATAACTAGAAAAAGTTAGATATTAAAAACCAGTGCAGGTATTAAATTTAACCACTGATACATATCATAAATCACTCAGATTTGAAAGAGTATTAAATTAGGGGGGGAGTTCATGAAGCCAATGTTTTCAAATACGTAACACAACTATGACATTTATGCCTTTACCTCGTGTACCTGACTATAAACCTACTAAACTTCAAGAGTTGGGGACTTCATAAAATGTCTAGATTAGCAGATACGGTAACATTTGCAGTTATATTTGCTTGAGTACAAGCAAATGAGTAAGTGAATGTGAACTTGTCACTGAGAAAGAACAGATTTTAGTAGCAGATTAGATGTTCAACACTTGGTCATGAAGTAATAAAATATTAAGACATATTACTATGTAGCTTTTTTAACTTTTTGTATATAAAATATAACTTTCGCTAAGATGTCTATGTGCTAGTTAAACTGTTGTCACTTTTTTTTTTTTCTTTTGAGACAGAGTCTTGCTCTGTCGCCCAGGTTGGAGTGCAGTGGTGCGATCTTGGCATACTGCAACCTCTGCCTCCTGGGTTCAAGCGATTCTCCTGTCTCAGCCTCCTGAGTACTTGGGATTACAAGCACACACCACCACGCCCAGGTAATTTTTGTGTTTTTAGTAGAGATGGGTTTTCACCATGTTAGCCAGGCTGGTCTCCAACTCCTGACCTCAGGTAATCTGCCTGCCTCAGTCTCCCAAAGTGCTGAGATTACAGGTGTGAGCTAACACGCACAGCCTGTTGTCACTATTGTAGGTGCACATTTAAAATGACCTTCTTACTGATAGCCATATGTGCTTATTTCAGGGAAGGTATAGCACATCTGTAGCAGAGAATTCATGTAACCCTTCATAGCCCAGCACATGCATGATTTGCACTGTCTATAATTATGTGGCACTGCAAAATCTAATGGAATTGGACAAAATGTCATCTGCCGCTTATTAATTCTTGTTTTTATATGGTAGACTGACCTAATTTTCCAAGGTTTAAAATTCAACTTCTTATCACCTGTTTGGCTGAAACTTCCCATCAAATACTGCATGTCATTTATACATGTTCAACAAGTCAAGTAACTGGGTTCACAGAAGACCTATGCCAGTATCAAATCTAGTCCCAATTAGAAAATACAACTTTAAAGTTGTCAGTTCAGCTTCTCTTTTTCACACCTTGATCATCTCCATAATGCCTGGGAGCAGAGATGTGATATTATGTGACTTAGGTAGTCACACCCTAAACCTTGCCATTACTAACAGTTACCTTCCATAACCCCAGTTTCAAGCCTTCCACATTCTAGCTTGCCCCTTGTAGTACTCCCATTTCAACAATCCTTCAGGGAAGTACAAACCAACATAAAGTACAATCCATTATTCTACTGCCTTTTCTGTGCTTCTGTCCCTCAGAACCTTACTCTCCTCCTTATCTGCCCCAATTCCAGGGCCTATTACCCTTGTTAAAACCAACTCTTGGGCAAACGAACAAAATTGTAACCTTTGTTAAAACCCATTGGAAACTGAGACCCAGAACATTTCACATCTTTGAAACAGTCACTCTGTTGTGACTACAGATAACAAAAAACACAGCCTTGCAGACTGATCTCAGTTTAAATTCATGGTCTCTCACGTAAAGTTAACACTTAAAATGTGGTCTGTCCGGCTTATTATATTTCCTTCTTCCACATTTACTTTCTCTCTTAGGCCATTATTTTAAACATTCTCCTCTGTCTGAAGTTTATGAAATGACTCACATATCCCCCAAGCTCCTCTGTAAGTAATAACTGGAGAACAAAAGAACCACTTCCTTATAGTTAAACTGGCAACTCAAAATTCACTCATTCCCTCGCTCATTCATATATTCACAGAGGATTTCTTTAGTGCCCAGTGGAATCATAAAATCTTAGGTCTGGAAGAAGCTTCCAAGCCTCTCAAATTATAGAAGAGAAGATTGAGGCTGAGACACGTTCATTTTCATTTTCCGAACATTGAGTGTATATGAAAGCTGTACTAGATAAAATATCTGTTCTCAGTTGGTTTCTTGCCTTAGCTTTGTCTAACCTCTGTGAAGACAGTGTAAAGGAGTCCATCTTTCATAAGAAATTACACATATTTGTCCTCAGTACACAATGTGACAACGTTCACTGACATCAAATCACCTGGAGGCTGCTAGAAATGCAGAATCTCAGGTTCTACCCTAGGCAAAGGGAATAAAAATCTGCATTCTTTTACCTCTCTATTAAATGACAAAGGGAATTATAATTAGGGCCCAGCACCTTTTATTAATGCCTAGATTAACAGAAATAAATGTTCTCTTTTCTGGTGGTAGGCTACTTTTCATTTAAGAAAAGGTTACCTCGTCTTTTTTTGTGATTTTGTTAGGTTGTTGACTTGTGGAAATTCACCAGGTATTCACAATTCATCCCTTTGTGTTTGAAAAAGTTAGACGCTTTGATTTTGTTGATACCAGAAACAGATGAAACTGGTGTGCATCAGGGCAAATCTCATACATTTTATATTAAGATTGTGCATCAGAGTTAAGATGAAAAAGCTTAAGCTCTTCTTGGAATAGCCAAGCCAGAGGCAAATCAAGCTTGGCACCACAGAATCAAATGTGTGTTGTTTTACTCCTCTCCTAAGTATTCATATCTCTTTCGCCCTTAAAAAAAAATAGATTTCACTTTGCAGCCAAGAAGAGGTTAAAGTCATAAGTTCAGGTAAGGAGAAAAAAGGTTGCTGGAGGAAGGAGAAGCTTTCCTCCCCATCTTTGTTTTCAAATTACTACTGAATCCCTCTGCGATTGGAAAAGGCTTCTCGGTCCTATTGTCTATTTTTTTAAATTTGACATTATTGAATATGTTCAGAATGTCATTTTTTCAAAAAACTTCATTAATAGTGTTTTCTATCCAAATGCTCACATTTCTTTAAAAATAAACAGATGTGAAGCCTATTAGTACTGTGATTGCTAGGTCAAAGGAATATCATACACATAATTCCATACTAAAAGATGTCCACTGACTAAAATACCAAGTATGAAAATAGCTTGGCAAAAAGAAGAAATTGCTTTATAAAAATGTACTCTCATTAAAGTACAATTTTTTCCTCTGTAAAATGAAAACATCCACAATTACTAGACTACTAATACGAGATTACAATTTTTTTTAACAAAGTCCCTTGATTTCTTACCATTTTTTTCCGGCAGGGTCTCACCGTGTCACCCAGGCCGGAGTGCAGTGGTACAATCATGGCTTACTGCAACCTTGACCTCCCAGACTAAAGTGATCCTGCCACCTCAGCCTCCCAATTAGCTGGGACTACAGGCACACGCCACCACACTCAGCTGTTTTTGTTGTTGTTGTTTATTTATTTATTTATTTTTGGTAGAGACTGGGGCCTCCCAAAGTTGCCCAGGCTGGTCTTGAACTCCTGGGCTCAAGTGACTTGGACTACAGGCATGTGCCACCACACCCAGCCTTGACCCTTCTTAAGAAAAACCAAAATCAATTTTCTGGATGCCTTTCCAACTCAGATTCCTAACTTTTCAAAATACTTCCCCATATATTAAAATTCCAACACAATCTACAGGTCATGAGTACATACTGCAGTGTTCAGAGATGGTGATTGATTTGTCATTAGCAGTGAAGAGCCTTCTTGAACCCAATTACTAATATGTGAACTAGATATTTGAAATGGAAGTACACAGTAGGCAATAGAATTTACACTGTTTTATTTTAACATCTCTATCTTATAAATGTCTTGGAAAACATTCCTAATAAGGCACCAATATGTTTTCAATCATCTTAGTCCTCTTGTTAATTTGCTTAGTACTTACTTTCTAATAGATAAGGGATTGCATTGTATAGCTTGTAGAAGATGAGTTTCAACATATATGACACATTCTGGTGCAGTTTTGTCAGAGGCACTGAGTGAGGACTAGGAAAATGAGGCTGGGACTTGCTGGCTGCATTCTAAAAGGTATTCCTAGCAGTTGAGGGAACAAATTGATAATGTTTACTAAACAGACCCAGACTCGGGGTTGTCTTGATATCCAGATGTCTTGAGAATAAAGGCATTCCTAATTTTGCTTTATAGATAATAACATTGATTCTTGCAAAATATAGTAAGAAAATTAACTCTTTATCACAAACTCTTGTAGCACAGCACATCTCCTAACAATCTTTTTTTATCCTACATATATACAACTATCATACCTAGGGTAGATGTACCAAACTTGCTTTCACTTTGCACTGTAGACTCACCCTGAATTCTTTCTTGCATGAGATCCAAGAACCCTCTCTTGGGGTCTGGATCGGGACTCCTTTCCTGTAACAGTTTGGTTCAAGTAGAATAATTTCTACAATAGAATTTTTCACAGTATGTATGTTGAAAGCATTTGCCATAGAGTGGCTACCATTTGCTATGCTACCCAATCTTAGGGGGTTAATAGAAAAGAGTGACATAGTTTTAAAAGCATGCTTGAAGAGTATGAAAACTTGAATCTATTTTTAAATAATTTTTTTAAAGAACTTAAAATTGAAAATAAAATTCTTATCACTCATATTTACTAAGTGAATCTACAGCCATATTTGGTGCTTTAAACAACAGATTTTATCTGCCGTGTTTCGATCCTTGAACATTGTGAGCTTTCTACTGTAAGTGACTCTTAATAGGTAGCTGTGAACATATTAGTCTCCTCACTGACAGGTCACACAATCAGTCATAATCCCAGCTGGAAATGCATACAAGGTCTCAGGTGCATTCCCTCCTCTCTCAAAGTGACGGCCCTGAAACAACTCTTTTTTTTTTTTTTTCCCCAGAATGAAGTGAAAACTTCCTGTCTTTTCCAGATTTTATTTTAAATGTGGTGTTTATAGTGCTGATGCTTGTGTATTAAACTAGAAAGACTGAGTCATTTACGTGAGAGAGTGAGACACTGTTCAGGAACTGTGTTTCTCAAACTTGGTCAGAATCACCCACAGAGTTTGTGAAACCAGATTGCTGGGTCCCACTCCCAGAGTTTCGGATTCAGTGTGCCCGTGGTGGGACCTGAGAATTTGCATTTCTACCAAGTTCCCAGGTGATGCTCAGAGAACCAATACATAGTAACATCTTCCAGTCTGTGGTTTTTCTGAAAATATGTCATAAAAGTTTTATTTGTTTATTCCCTGGACATTTTTAAAAAAATTACTATTCTCTTTGAACCATGTACTATCATAAAATCCATCATAAATCTGAAGTTCTAAATGAATGTGGAAAGGAGGTGAGAGAAAACAAATGCCAAGTGCTTTTGATAAACTCGGGCTAAATCACTCTTGCCTGTGACTCTTCAAGATTTTCATTTGCAGTACTGAAATTATAATCCCTATGTCAAAGCAAAGCACAAACACATGCATGATCCACAGAAAATGTTTAATACAGACAAAAACATTAACAGACATATAAAGACATTTGTTTTTATATCACTCAGTATTTCACACCAAAATGACTTAAACTGAGAATAAATGTTGAAAATTTCCTAGCAGAGTAAAAATAAAACTGTGGATTCATATCACAAAGACATGAGTGAGTTTATTTGCTGTTTACTATGAAAATCATCTTGCAATATGAAATTCTATAGCTTAGATATTAATATCTTTTTATTTGATAACTACTAGTATTTCAGACTTCTCCATCATCTTCATCACCATCATAAAAGTAGTTATTAGGGATTACAAAAAGTTTTGGGTTCTATGCTCATAATTATTATAAGATGTTAACATTTATATTAACATAAAATATTAATATTTGTGTTTCTCTTTGCGCAGCAGCCTTCAGCACAACGTAGTGCACAAGGAAAGACAATGCAAAAGTTAATTCATAATCTTAGCATGGAATTCACCAAAAAAATGTCAAAAGTGATATTCTGAAATATATTTCAAGGCAGGGGGCTTTAAAATTTATTTAAATCTGTTTTTTTTTTTTTTTTTTAAGGTTTTCTTAAGCTCTTTCGTTCAGAGAGCATGAATAGTTTAGTATCTGGCAGTCTTTCTCAGCAGGATTTCTCTTCTGAAGCAGAGAGTAGAGAACCGGATTTCAGTGACTATTTTCTCAATTCTCCCCAAAATGTACTTAACTAGTACCATTCTAGAATTCATTCATAACATTAAATGAATGACTTACTTCCACAGTTGAGAAAGGCTGAAGGACTCAATCCCATACTCCCCACAATGGGGAAAGACATGACCTACAACAGATAGCTCAAGATGTTCAGAACGTGACCTAGAAAATGTATATCATAGACTAGAATGCCTTGCATTTTAATAGGTCCTCATTTCAGATCAAATTTCCCTGGCATTATTCTTGCAACAATCTTGCCAAATCAGTAGTACTACTCCTGGTTTTATAGACGAGAGGCATGGGGGTCAGAAAGTTCAGAAACTGAATTGTCATGGTTGCATGGCTAGCGAGAAGCAACTCAAGCCCTGACTCCATGCTGGGTTTGTTTTTCTCATGTGGGGCATATGTCCTTTCATTCCCCAGTAGTTCCGCCTGTCCTGAGAAGCTTGCCTCTACTGATCCATACACCCATGGATTTTACTAATTTTAGTTTAGTTTTGGTTATCAGGTCCTTAGGATGCACATGCCCACATCAGCATAGCCTGAGTACTCCCTTCCCTTGAAAACAAGTGTGAAAGCCACATTTTTTCCCTACAAAGCCTCATTATGTGATCTGATTCTCCCTTAGCATGTGGGAAGCAATTAAAATCCTATAGACCTGGGCTGGGTGCGGTGGCTCATGCCTATAATCCCAGTTCTTTGGCTCATGCCTATAATCCCAGTTGAGGTGGGTGGATCATTTGAGGCCAGGAGTTCAAGACTAGCTTGGCCAGAATGGTGAAAACCCATCTATACTAAAAATACAAAAATGAGCTGGATGCGGTGGCACACGCCTGTATTCCCAGAGCCTGAGGCAGGAGAATGGCTTGAGCCTGGGAGGCGGAGGCTGCGGTGACCTGAGATCGCGCCACTGCACTCCAGCCTGGGCAACAGAGCAAAACTCAATGTCAAAAAAGAAAAAATCCCTATAGACCTGACCATTCAGCTGCAGAGAAAGCAGGAAAACTATTTAAGAGCTCTACTACCTTAGAGTTAGAAATTAGAGAAAACTAAGGATGGAGGCACAAACACATGCTGAGAGGTGAGACTATCACTTGCACGAAGGCACGGTGGGGCTTTCTGTCCTCTGCTCCTCACTGTTGAAAGAGGAAGGAGGTTCAATAGCATTTCCATTTCCTGTTAATTTTTCAAAAATGGCTAAGAAGGAAAGGAATTATTTTTCAAAAAGACTATTTGATACATCACATTGGTACTACTTTAAACTTAATAGGTCATTCTTTAGAAAAAAATCTTTAAAAACTCACAATTTTGCTTCATTCCCTTAAATCCTTAGGGAATAAGACTATAGATGGAAAATTAATTTCTAAGTACTCCTGGGAAGAGACAGCGATGCTAACAGATTCATTTGAGACAGTCAGAGCACAATTTCACCCTGTGTTGTTTTCAATATCACAATCTAAACAAGTTTACAATCACTTTGAACTCTTTCCAAATGTAATGCCCCAGGAACAGCCTTCCAAACACTCTGGAAGCTAAAGCTGTCAACAGACTGTCAGTGTGTCAGCAGTGGCTTTTATATTATTTTCTAACAAAACAAACAGGAAAGTAAGATAGCTCAAGATGTTTTAACATTTTAATTAATGTGCCATTGAAAAAAAAAATAAAAAAGAAAAGAGGAACAACCAGGCCTGTGCCTGGTCGGGACTACTCTTTGTCAAGCTCACATATAATACTATTTTGTTGTATTTTTAGATATAAGGATTGGTGTTAAACCCTGTTTCCTATTGAATTTCTTTGGAAATAAATATACAATAACTGTTTGCCTTTCACTTTAAACATTAATAGCTAAAATGCCCTACATACTATTTCAATTAATATGCTTTAGTAGGAGAAAATTACATCTTTAAGTATTCCTGATTTGAACAAAAGTTTTAAAAAGTAAAGAAAAAAATGGTTATTTCTTGCACTGCAGTGTTTTACAAGACAGGGACTATTTCTACAACCCTAGTCTCGCAAACCTCCTGGCATACAGTAGCAACCCTATGGTACTTTTGAGTGAATGAATGGATGAATTAATGTACCTGGACCATACATCAGAAGTACCAAAGACACTATAGAGCACACACAATAGGTATCACTACACATTCATCGACTGATGAATCACTATGTACAGAACCAATATTCTACATTTCTTTCAGAATAGAAATGCAGGGAGTGCGGGTGGGTGGGGTAGGGGGGTCGGTTGAGGCTCCTCCGTAGTTCCCCTTTTCCAAAACTAAGCATTTCTATAAAGTCTTCTGAGAGAGCATGATTCAGTTAAAGTATTTTATTATTTTCTCCAATTTGCTGTTCCTTGTGCCTGGAATTAATTTTCGGCTCTTTGCTGTCTATGTAAAAACCTTTCCTCTCTTAAAGAAGAGCTCTAATGCTTTCCTCTGAGCAGACGTTCTCATTCTCCACTTCTCCATCCTCTGTACCTAAGATGCTGCACTATAATTCATGAGAATACTAATTATAACATTTGAATACGCTGTCTCTTCCACTAGGTTGGCCACTCCCTGAATTTTAGGACTGTGTCTTACTTGTCTTAGTATTTTCTTTTTTCCCAGAATAGTATCTTGAGAACACATTAGGCATATGGTAAATTTTATTTAATAAAATTGAATGAGAGGGAGATAACTGGAGGTATGGCATCATTTATTGAAGTAAAGGAGTGTGTATGTGAGTTTTATTCCTAACTCAAAAGAGAGAGTTGGTTCTAAATACAAGAGCTTTTTCTCATGTTACCAATAACAAATCTGATATCCTCAAATCTAAGAGTTTCCTTCTAGGCTTTCTGTTCATTGCAATTCGAAATTGGACTAGTTATATATTTTCTATTTAAATATACATGTAACCGTAAAATAAATATACAGGAATCTGTAGTGTCCACATTTTCAAAAATTAACCAAGAATTTTATGCCCTATAATAATGAAATGTAGATTTCCAATTGGGAAACAATTTCTCAATTCAAGATTATGAACTGAATGGTACTCTCCTATTATCTTATTTGAAAGGCCTTAGGAGAACCCCAAGCTTTGACTTCTAACTGGGCATAATTTGTGTACTATCAACTGTCATCTTTAAACGTTTGTTCAAATGCTCAGTGATAGACTGAATATAGTAATGCCACCATCATTAACTGACATTCTGTTATTGTTACTACTGACATTTGAAGATGGCATCATACATGTTGTCACATTTCTAATGACCGATTTTATAAAGCAGATTTATATATCCAAGTACTTTTGATGTGTAATTCTTAAAATTCCTTAAAACACACATTCAAAGAGCTTTATCTGTTTTTATTTGATGATGCGGACAAATAAGAATATAAAGAGAAAGGAGTATATGTTCCTCTGTATGCCTAAAATCACAATCCAAACTCTCACTTGTTCTTGATTTTACTTCTCTCCAGCCTGCCCCTTAACTAACAGAGTTGTGATGCCCTTGCTTCTACTGAGGTCAATCAAACCCATCGTCCTCTGTGCCATCCACTTCATTTGAAGCCCATGGCTTCTACGTAGCCTTCTCTGAACACCTCTAATCATTTTGCCTACATCAACATTTAACTGAATACTATATATATATATATATATAGAGAGAGAGAGAGTGCTACATTACTATATATAGTATATATACACTGTATATATACACTATACATAGTAATATATACAGTATACTATATATACTATATTCTCTCTATATATACACTATATATACTATATATATATATATAGTGTACTACATATACTATATATAGTAATATAATTCTCTCTCACTGTTTTATACATATATATATGTATAAAACAGTGACAGTATAGGATCAGGTATATAGACAGGAAAATCGTCACGGATTACTGACAACCCCAGACATTGTAGGGCACTAATATCTTCTGCTCTGACTCATTTTCTAACCTGTATTCTTAGAGCCAACTCCCTACTTGATATCCTCAGCAATTAGTCATTTCAAATAAAAGAGACAAAGCAGAGCTCTTATTTTCTCTTTCAGACATCAGTATCATCCCCAGTATATGGTAACGTTATCATCCCAGTGTAAGGCAAAAACCTTGATGCTATTTTTGATTTTTTTTCTTTTCCTTCTCTCACATCCAGTCCACTAGAAATGCTATGGGTGCAACCCCCAAAATAAAGCCTGAATGTCAATATTTCTCTCTATCTTGCCTGCTACTCTCCTGGTTCAAATCACCATCATCTTTCTCTGGGTCACTAATAACATACTACCAATTTTCCCTTCTTTACTTCATCCCCCTATAATTCATTCTCCATGCAGTTGTCTTGTCATTTTTCTAAAACATTGATCCAATGCATATTTTTTATGCTTGATTCTCTGCAATGGTTTCCACTGCTCTTGCCTTAATATAGCCTGTCTAACACAGAATACAAAACCCTTCTGGATCTCTGGCCCTGCCTACCTGCTTACCATGCCCTCAGCCTCTCTGTCCTAGTCATTGATATGCAATCAAATAAGTACAATGTGGCGTTGTAACTGCAAACAGAAATCAATGCACTTGGGAGGTATTTCACTTAGTTTGAGTGGGAGGTTTACAGAAAAAGCAATCTGAAGGATAAAAGGGATTTTGTCAAGCAGACAAGCACTATGTGTGTGTGTGTGTGTGTGTATGTGTGTGTGTGTGTAAAGAGTGAACAATGAACAGACTAGGGCATTTCAGAAAACCTTGTCTTTCCAAATGCCACTTGTGATATGCGTGGTTCTAATGTGTCCCCTCCAGAATTCAGGTATTGCCAATGCAAAATTTTAAGAGGCAGGACATTTAAGAGGTGCTTAGGCCATGAGGGTTCCTTTCTTGTGAATAAGATAAAGGCCCTTATAAAAGAGGCTTCACACAGCACTGGACTCTCCTGCCCCTGAGCCTTCTGCTGTGTAAGGACATAGCATTCTTACCCTCCGGAAGATGCAGCATCAACGTACCATATTAGAAGCAGAGAGCAGCCTTCACCAGACAATCATACCTACTGACTCCTGGATCTTGGACTTCCCACCCTCTAGAACTATGATGAAATATTTTTGGTATTTGTAAATTACCTTGTTTATGGTGTTCTGTTATAGCAGCACGAACAAACTCAGATAGTTGTGATAATAATGCACTCCATTACTTACTAGTATGAGTAACCTATCCATCTATAACCTACATCTTAAAGAATTTCTCAGTGATTTCCTAATCTCTGCCAACTCTACATATCCATTTCATTTCTGCAATGAATGTCTCAAAATTAGGCACTGTTCATAACTTGAGTTGTGACAAGTGACTGTCCTGGTTTTAAAATTAAGAGTATGGGACATAATTCAACATGCCAAAAGATAGTGAGGGGATAAAGAGAGGTTGTTTAATGGGTACAAATACACATTTAGAAGAAATAAGATCTGGTGTTTGATAGATCAGTAGGGTGATAATAGTTAACATTAATGTAATATATATTTAAAAATAGCTAGAAGAGAATAAATCAACTGTTCCTAGCAAAAGGAAAAATATTTAAGGTGATGGATATCCCAATGACCCTAATTTTATTAATGAAGATGTCAAATTATCCCATGTACCTGAACACATATATACATCTAATATGTATCAATAAAAATAAACATAAAAATAATTCAGTGTGTTAGATAACAAGCATATTCACATTACTGACACGTTAGAAAAAGAATGTTATGTGATACATAACAGGGGTTAACAAACTATGGCCTGAAGGCCAAATCTGGCCCATTGCCTGTTTTTATAAATAAGGTTTTATTGGAACAGAGGTTCACACATTCCTGTGCACATTGTCTATGGCTGCTTTCATGCTTTAATGGCAGAATTGAATAGTCAAAATAGAGACCCTACAGTCCCACAAAGCAGAAAAGATTTACTCTCTGCTCTGTACAGAGAAATTTGCCAACCCCTGTCATATGGAAAGTAGTATTTGTTATTTTTTTGGGAGAATTTAAAGCATAGGACATTATTCATTGTTTAGGTAAACTGCACAGCTTTTAAAAAATGTGGTAATAGAGTAGTTCGTGTTTATTACTATTCCTGAGATAGTTGAACTGTTAAAGAAAACAGTTTGTGGCTACATAGAGGCCTTGTAAATGAGATATCATTGCTGTGTGATCAGTTGATATTTTCAGACTTGAAAGTACCTTTCAGTACATCCTTAAAATGTACAAAAATAGGAAGTGATTTGCTGAAATAATACTGTTATAGGTGGCTCTAGCCCAAATTGCTCAAGGCCATGTAAAAATCTGAGGAGATGCAGACATAATAGGCTCACCAGGTTGAAAGTAATATCACATTTTTCTAAATGCAAAGACTAGTTTTGTGCCACTTACTAAGCTGAATTCTGGTTTCACTGACAGTCTTTATTAACCTGTTCTTTTTTTGCATATATATATAATTTTTTGTTCAAATATACTCTAGGTGCTTAGCCACAGGATGCAAAAGATTGTAAACTGTTTTTCAACTGTGTGTATTTAAATAATTGTATTAACTTTTATGTTGGACTGAAACAAAAGTTTTCAGTCATCAAACAACTTATTGCATTTTAATGGTTCACAAAAAATGCTTTTTTTTTTTTTTTTTTCCCCAACTTGAAATTTTACAGCTGAGTGGCTGGCCATGTATAGTAGCTGTGTATGTCCTAACCGCTTAGGTTATTTCATTAGCACAAAGTGGAAAAGAATATTGTAATCATGACCGCTCAGAGAAGATGCTTATATGAACAATAAATTATTTTATCCTTAATGTAGCATTTTAATAAAATGATAATCATAATAGTAAGAAATATTATGACTACCAAAAGCCTAGAGTTTTTGTACAAGAAACAAATACAACAAAGCTACAGGAAGTAGTGAAACTCCTCTAACTTTGCTTCCTGGGAATATCCTGATGCAAACTGTCTGGAAGTTCCAGTGGACAGTGTTTTTGCTCCATTACACTTTCTCTTCCTGTCTCCAGGGTTGGGGAGGTTGTTGCTGTTTTGTCTTTAGCTCTTTTCTAGTCTTCCTCTCTATCTTCTTTTATCTAATCTTATGGTTTTGAAAATAACATCTGAGGGTTTGGTGCCCACACTGACCTAGGAGGCTTTAAGTCACCTGAGAACTCTAGACATTCCTACAATTCTTATACCATTTTAATGTATGTTAACAGACAAGTTTTACCCTTATTACCATTCCTTTTCAAAATTTATTGATGAGTCCCTTCTCTTTCTTTTTTGAGACAGGGTCTGCCACCCACCCAGGAGTGCAGCGGCACAATCATGACTTACTGTAGCCTTGACCTCGTGGGCTCAAGTGATCCTTTCACCTCAGCCTCCCAAGTAGCTGGGATCACAGGCAAACCCCATTCTGCCTGGCTGATTTTTTAAATTTTTTGTAGAGATGGGGTCTTGCTATGTTGCCCAGGCTGTTCTTAAACTCCTGGGCTCAGGGGATCCTCCCACCTCAGCCTTCCAAAGTGCTAGGATTACAAGCATGAATCATGGTGCCCGGGTTATGTCTTCTAAAATATTAAATTAACAAATGTCTAGTGAATAAAGTTTAAAACCAGAAAACAATGGCCATAGCAAATTTCACGGAATAACTGTTTGATAGTTCCCCAGTACCCTGCTTTTCTTTCCTTCTTCAGCTCTCTACTAAATGGGTGCTTCTCAAATTGTGATCTATGTACCATCTCTGTCAGAAACAATTGAGCCATTTACTTAAAATACCAATCATAAGCCCCACCCTAGGCTTTCAGAAACATTACCATGGCGATAGGTCTTTTCAAAAATCTCCCAGATGATAATTACACATAACCAATTTTGAGAGCCAATGTGATCCATCTTCAAAACTTACAGAAGTTTTTGAAAGACTATATTCTTCTTTTCTACCTCATTTATCATATTCTCTATAGTATATTTATTTCTTTCTACTTTAATATAGGTCCTTATCTCTAATGTCTGGATAATCAAAAGCCTTTGAAATAATACCCTTGTTTCTAGTCTTCTGATGCTGCCAGATTTGTCACCTAGAATCATAATTTTAACAGTCTAATCACTGGCTTTCCAGTGAAATGTGCGCTTTTTCTTCTTGAAACTAATGCCACCTTGTTAGTTAAGGGACTTAGTTAATGCCTCTAAAATCTTTTCCTTGGGGAATGAGATTACTTCCTTTTCTTAAATACACATTCCCTTTTATTCCTGTGAAACTCTGTTAAGTTTTTCCAGGTGTGTTGCTACTTCCATTTAAATTCAATTTATCTATTATACAAAGTTCAGATTAAATTTACATCCTCCAAGAAGCACTGCCTCTGCTGAAAACCCATAGCATTCAGACACAATCTGTGTCTCAACTGTGGTTATTTGCACATGTGTTGAGGCACTATATCACAATCAGCCATTCATTTCAGTGGAAAAAGTAATCATTGATTGGAATATAACTTAAATTTACAAGGAAGTTCAAACATGGATTTTAAGCGACTTTGAGAATTTGTCTTCAAGGATACATAAAATTACAGACACTTCTTCTTCTTCTTTTTTTTTTTTTTTGCTGGGTTCTGGTAACAGTTACATTTATTATTCACACAAATTGTTATTTGTATTATAACATATTTTCCCACACACGTTCCCTAAGCAGAAAATATTTTGGCCATGTTGATACAAGTATTAGTGTCTGTATTTTGTGCTGTTTTAAAAATAATTATTCTAGTAATCCACACCACTGTTTTGCATTGATTAAGTCGAATTCATTTTGGAAATCTGCATCAACTTCAAAAAAGCTGAAATTGTTATATTTCTGAATCTTTAATGCTAACAACCAAACTCTAGGCAACACAAAATTCACCCAGAAAATACATGTCAATATTTTGGAAGAGAGTCAATTGTTCTTTGATTTCACTATGTTTTAACTGATTATTTCCCTTAAATTTTCACAACTAGTTCTTTAAAAATCTGTGATTTATGCATAGTCTGCCTATATGTCTGTTCTATCAGACACAGAACATGTATTTTACTTTATTTTATTTATTTGTTTTCTTTATTTTTTATTATACTTTAAGTTCTAGGGTACATATGCACAACGTGCAGGTTTGTTACATATGTATACTTGTGCCATGCTGGTGTGCTGCACCTATTAACTGGTCATTTACATTAGGTATATCTCCTAATGCTATCCCTTCCCCTACCCACAACAGGCCCCAGTGTGTGATGTTCCCCTTCCTGTGTCCAAGTGTTCTCATTGTTCAATTTCCACCTATGAGTGAGAACATGCTGTGTTTGGTTTTCTGTTCTTGCGATAGTTTGCTAAGAATGATGGTTTCCAGCTTCATCCACGTCCCTACAAAGGACACGAACTCATCCTTTTTTATGGCTGCATAGTATTCCATGGTGTATATGTGCCACATTTTCTTAATCCAGTCTGTCATTGATGGACATTTGGGTTGGTTCCAAGTCTTTGCTATTGTGAATAGTGCCGCAGTGAACATACGTGTGCATGTGTCTTTATAGCAGCATGACTTATAATCCTTTGGGTATATCCCCAGTAATGGGATGGCTGGGTCAAATGGTATTTCTAGTTTTAGATCCTTGAGGAATCGCCACACTGTCTTCCACAATGGTTGATCTAGTTTACACTCCCACTGACAGTGTAAAAGTGTTCCTATTTCTCCACATCCTCTCCAGCACCTGCTGTTTCCTGACTTTTTAATGATCGCCATTCTAACTGGTGTATATCCAGAACCTACAGAGAACTCAAACAAATTTACAAGAAAAAGACAAACAACCCCATCAAAAAGTGGGCAAAGGATATGAACAGACACTTCTCAAAAGAAGGCATTTATGCAGCCAACAGACACATGAAAAAATGCTCATCATTACTAGCCATCAGAGAAATGCAAATCAAAACAGACCACTTCTTTTAAAGACACCCAACAGTTGGAAGTAGACAAGAGGTTTCAGCAATGGGATTCTAAAATAGATAAGAATAAACTCCAGTAAACCTTGGCTTTAGCAATTTACTTCTGCATCTGAGAAGTAAGCTGAAGGCTAGGTGCTTTAGTGGGAAGTCAGTGTGAGCAGAGCCACAGGTGTAAAACCCATGTTTTTGAGGAAGGGGTTTGAAAAATGCTTACTCAGCTGGGGCCCTAGTAGTGTAGAATTGTTTGGATGGAAGGAAGAAAACAACTTCCAATGAATCTGTGCAGGTTGTTCTGGTCCAGTAACTACAGGGAAATATTCATGTCTCCTTGCTCTGTGAGCTGGACTCCAGGACGATACTACTTGAGATAGTTCTCAAACCCCAGACAACCTGTCTGTCTTGGTCATGAATAAAGCATATTATTATATCTGTCAATCAAATTCAATCCATACCCCCACCCTGCCTCTGATTATCTCTTCTTGATTTCATTAAATATTCACTGTATAGGTACTCCCTTATGTACATAGCGGTACCTTTGGCACAGGGACACTGCAATGAAGAATAGATACGCTCCTTCTTCTGTGGGACTGTGTAGTAAAATGAAGGACCCCGAACCATTTATAACATTTTATAACCACATATTACATGAGGTTATAGTCTTTACCTTTTATTTTTTGGTATTAACTAAATTCTATAGGAACAAAGAGGTGAAGGCAATTAATTCTATGTGGGCAATTGACAAAATTTTGAAGAACAAATGACTTTCACATAAACAGCAAGATTATTCTAGGGGAGGGAACAGAATCAGTAAAGCACAGAAGCATAAATGTGTTTGATAGGTTGGGAGAGAAGTACCTAGACTGCAGTGTAGGCTGCATGATAGGATATGATAGGAGGAGAAGATGGGGATTCCAGTATAGTTTGGAACATTTCATGTGACTCAATAACAGTGATGGGTGGTGGCTCCATGGAAATTTATTATATTACTCTGTATACTTTCTCTCTTATTTAGATAGATAGATAGATAGATAGATAGATAGATAGATAGACAGATAGATAGACAGACAGATCTCAAAACCACAATGAGATACAATAATCTCACCCCAGTCAGAATGCCAATTATTAACAAGTCAAGAAACAACAGATACTGGTGAGGTTGCAGAGAAAAAGGAACACTTTTACACTGTTGGTGGGAAGATAAATTTAGTTCAACCGCTGTGGAAGACAGTGTGGTGATTCCTCAAGTATCTAGAACTAGAAAAACCATTTGACCCAGCAATCTCATTACTGGGTATATACTCAAAGGAATATAAATCATTCTGTTATAAAGATAGATGCACACATATCTTCACTGCAGCACTACGCACAATAGCAAAGACATGGAATCAGCACAAATGCCCATCAATGAAAGACTGGATAAAAAAAAAAAAAAAATGTATGTATACACCATGGAATACTATACAGCCATAAAAAGGAATAAAATCATGTCCTTTGCAGGGACATGGATGGAGCCTGAAGCCATTAACCTCAGCAAACTAATGCAGGAACAGAAAACTAAATACTGCATGTTCTAACTTATAAGAGGGAGCTTAACAATGAGAACACATGGACACATGGGGGGAAAAACACACACTGGGGCGTGTTGGGGAAGGGCAGCATAGCTAATGCATGCAGGCCTTAATACCTAGGTGATCAGTTGATAAGTGCAGCAAACCACCATGGCATACCTTTACCCACACAACAAACCTGCACATTCTGTACATGTACCCAGAACTTAAAGAAAATAATAAATAAATATTACCCAGAATCCTAGTGCCATAATAATTCAACTGCAAATATACATACACACACACATATATATGTGTATATATATACACACATATGTGTGTATATATATGAAATCTGATTTTTAAAATGGACAAAGGACCTGAACAAATATTTCTCAAAGGAAGACATACAAATGGTCAACAGGTATATGTAAAAGTGGTCAATATCACTAATCATCAGATAAATGCAAATCAAATCCATGAGATTTCATTTCATACTTGTTAGAATGACTGTTATCAAAACAAAATAAAACAAATGTTGGTAAAAATGTGGAGAAAAAGGAACTCTTATACACATTTGGTGGGAATGTAAATTAATACAGCCATTATGGAAAAGAAAATGGAGGTTTTTCAAAAAATCAAAAATTGAACTACTATATGATGCAGCAATCCAACTCCTGGATGAGGAAAATGAAATAAGCAAGTACAAAAGATGCATGCACAACCCATGTTCACTGCGGCACTATTCGGAACAGGCAAGCCATGGAATCAACGTAAGTGTCCAACAATGATGAATGGATAAGGAAAATGGGATATACATACAAAATGAAATGCTATTCCGCCTTGAAAAAGAAGAAAATGCTGTCATTTATGGGTCAACATGGATGAACCTAGAAGACACTATGTTAAATAAAATAAGCCAACCACAGAATGATAAAAATCACATGATCTCACACATATGTGGAATCTAAAAATGTTGAACCCACAAGTAGAGAGTGCAGTGGTGGTTATCAGAGGCTAGAGGGTGTGGGGATTGGGAATATGTTGATCAAAGGGTAGAAAATTTCAGTTAGAGTAAGTTCAAGAGATCTGTTGTATCTCATGGTGACTGTAATTAAGAACAATATATTGTATACTTGAAAATTGCTAAAAAAGTAGACTTTAAATGTTCTTACCAACAAAAATAAATGTATAAGGTAATACATATGCTAATAAAATTCATTTAGTCACCTCCAGTGTATACATATATCAAACATCATATTGTATAACATAAACATATAACTTTTGTCAATTAAAATTATACATATACATATACAATTTTTCAACAGATGCTGACCCTAATAGATATTTCACCTGTATACACAGTTAGAAAAGGGCATATACAATATTTTCTTGATGTATTAGCCCTGACTTTTATGTCCTACATCTAATATCATGGCTCAGACAGTCTCAGACATTTTCAGAGGATCGTATTATCCTAATTTGTGGGACTCTACCGTAAAATCATTTCTAATTTCACTAATGGTCTTTGAAAAGCTCCTCTTCTTTATATTTCATATAGTAACAATTGCAAATGCTTCTAACAGATAATTTTTTAGGACCCCAACTCTAGGGGCAGAAATATTGGGAAAAGGATCCCGGATGTGTACAAAATCCGTATCTTGATTCTGCCTGTAACCATCCCTTAACTTGGGCATGTTGCTTGTTTCTGAACCTTGGCTTTTCATTTAAAAGTAGAAATAATTCCTGGAGTCTTCACAGGATCAAAACGATGCTTTTGAAAAAGACTTTTGTTAGTAAAGAGTAGACAAAATATAATTATGTATTTCTTTTAGTCTGTAAGACCCTTGGAAATAGGGGCTTAAACATTTTACGGTATGCCTATAGCAGTACTTTACATAATGTAGGTCATCAAAAAAAAATAGATTTTCAGTCAATAAGGACAAGGTCAAACAGAAATTAAAAATAAAATCAGTCATTTTATAGTAATAAGTTTTTACTATAATAGGAAGCATAAATAGGAAGAAACACAAAGGCAATGACCAAAATAGATGTTTGAAGTTAAAAATAAAATGCAGATTATTGTTGAATCATTCTATGATTTGATTTAAACATTAACATTGTCAAATCTTTAATAGAAGTGATTTTAGAAAAGGGTAGAAGTTACATCTTAAAATTTTATTGTATTTTTTTTTGTGATTGTGAACCATTAAGTCATTAAGGTTAATTTAATGAAATTTCATATAGTTAGAGTGCCAGCTGTTTAATAATGAAGAACGCCGTGTACCAGTTTAGAGAAGGCTTTAGGGGTTGTTTTATATGCTGTTTTTAACAAACTGACTAAGCCAGGGGTCATTTGAATATGTAAAGATTGGAAAAAATAAACCCACAATGATGGGCTAGTTGTTTACAATAGCAAATAGCATCTAATATGGTGGGATGTAATTGACTATATGTGTAGCCTATGGCGATACTCTCTTAAGGAAAACAATGTTTTTTTGTTTCTTTGCTTTTTAATTTCTTTTGGTTTTCAATTAATGAATCTAATACACATATTTAATTCTAGGCTGACTGGTGTGTTTTCTTCACACTTTGCGGGGAAAAAATGCTTTTTTTAAATTTTCGGGTCTTGAATCCATATTTGTTTTCATCCTCATTACTTCTTAATGACTTTCGTGTACAATTAAAAATTACTGGGCGGCTGGGCGCGTTGGCTCATGGCTGTAATCCCACCACTTTGGGAGGCTGAGGCGGACGGTTCTCGAGGTCAGCAGATCGAGACCATCCTGGCTAACACAATGAAATCCCGTCTCTACTAAAAATACAAAAAATTAGCCCGGCAAGGTGGCGGGCGCCTGTAGTCCCAGCTACTTGGGAGGCTGAAGCAGGAGAATGGTGTGAACCTGGGAGGTGGAGCTTGCAGTGAGCCGGGATCACACCACTGCAGCCTAGGCCACAGAGTGAGAATGTTTGTCTCAAAAAATAAACAAATAAATAAATAAATAAATATTTAAATAAATAAATACATTATTGGACGACTTTTGCCTTATTCTTCCCTCACTTTCCCTGATCTAGTTATTCATCTCTATGTGTATTAGGTCTAGTTCTCTATTTGTAAGACAAGTCACATTCCTTGGATCCATAAAGAAAAAAATAATGTCCTCGGCTCTTCAACACGAACTCCACCAGTGGAAAAGAGTAGCATCTTCCAGTCCCAGGGGATTATATGCACACAACTAAGGGAATATCCAGAATGGTCTTTCTTTATAGAGTGGAAGAGTCTCCCCATTCACCAGATGACATGGGGTGTCATTTCCCCACATTAAGCTCTAAGGTACATGCGCGGTGCCTCTGGAAAAATTGGGGATGAAGGTGGCCTCTAACAAAGAACAAAAGAACAAAGAACTGGCCCATATGAAAAAGAGACAGTGATTACTGGAACAGATATAGCATATAGCGTATACGATGCTAACGTAAGCCATTTAGGCGTTCAGGGGATAATCAAACTATCTCTTTGAAATTGAATCACAGAACTTGGATCCCATTATTTTGTGATGAAAAATAGTGAAATAGAGGGGCACGTCACCCAGTAGCTAGTTGCAGGATTACTATAACGTCAATGTATATTCTAATGGTCCATAGATACTGTGAGGCTTATATCATTTTTCCAAGTTGTCTGTCATCTCAACATGGAATTATAAACAAGTATTCCATAATTTTTAACAAAGACACCAGAATAAGCTGAAGGAATAAACTTGATTTAGATTGTCATCAAGTATGTGAGAAGGCTATTTTGGATGTAAATTATTTTGTTTATACAAAAAATAATAATTAATATTGATTAAAGCCCAGTGAATTCAGTCCAATGTACTCAGCTCCTCCACTGGTGGCCACAATACTAAGTTCTGAGAGGCTTGTAAAGATATTAGTCTCAGTCCTTTCTCTCGAGGAACACACACAAATATGCATAGAAAGTGATATTAATAATAAACTGGAAAGAAAAGCAGTGTGTGGTAGAAAATTTCATTTGGCAGATTAATATAAAATGTTTTTAAAATGTAAAAGGATAGTTGTAAACATACAGCAAAATCTAGATTGGCAAGTATTTAAGCAAAACTAAACAAACAAATAAATAATCCAGAAATGTTTATCTCAATGATCTTTTAGAAGAAAAATGATTTGTTCCACTTGGATTGGCTGCAGTTCTCTGAGTTATTGGATGGATGCAAAACATGGCTGTAATGTCATTGGCCATCAAGGCAGATGTATCCAGCTAACCCAGAAACTTACGGCACACATTTCCACACATTTTCCCATGGGAAAGACTTGGCTGTATGGCCTCAACTACTGCCAAAGAAGCCATTTGCTTGGAATGGGATTTATTTGGGTAGGGTTGAGAGGTGAGATAGAGTGGAGAGTTAGCTAAAGGGATTAAGGATGGTGAAATAAATAATTTGTCCTTGTATAGAAGATTGGCGGAACAACAGGTACAAGAATGGTGAAAGTGGGCACCTAAAATATTACCGGTTTTGCCAAAGGCCGTATCGAAACAAGTGCACTGATGTCACCTCAACCTCAAAAGTGATCTTTGAACTGCTGAAAGGCAGAGTTAATGTCTCCTTTCTCACCTCTTTCCAATACTTAGCACAATGCTACAACTTAATAGATACTCAGTAACTATTTGCTGAACAAGTTAGTGAGTATATTTGCATGGATTTGAGCACCAGTTAGTCTACAAAGTAAGGCAGACCACCTAAGAAATCTCTCTTCTAATTCGCTCTCTTCATTTTGGTACCAACAGTAACAGAAAGTTGCTGCTTCTTTTTTTGTGTGCCTTAACAGAGATATTAGGAAGAGAAAAAAAAATCTGTCAAAGGAGAGCAACATTCTTTTGAAGAAAAATATTGACATTCACAAAAAAAGAACAAAGTTCTTGGTGTCCCTCTATCTTGAACATCCCTCTAACAGCAACAGAAAGCACAGAGGTTAACAGATTTAGCAGGGAAAGCAGGCTGTAGTCCCATTGACAGCTAGGAAATGAAATGACATCAAGTATTCAATGATTGCCCTCAATTAGCCTATGCAAAGCAAGAATTAATTACCAGCATTGAAAAAGTTCACCTTTGACTCCTGTTTCAAGATCTCACTTACACTGAGTGTTCTTCTGGTGTTATAAATGAAGGTCCGGTGGACCTGATAACTTGCTTTTCCCTTAATATATTTTAGTGGATAGTCTTTTTTTTTAATATGGCAACAGAAATTTAATGAAAGGGAACTCTTAGCTGGTCTCAGAAATATATATACAAATAGACACAGATGAAGATGTAGACATATAAGGTATAGATATACATAGGTACAAATACACAAATGATTGGAATTTACTGATTCAGCATGCACCAGGCATCAGCAGTAACCCTTGTACACATCAGCTTTGGAATTCTCAGAACAGCAATTAAATGTATTCATGTAAACCTATAAAATAATGTTATTACTATACAGGGAAATAAATCATAACAATAATGTCTACATAGGTACCAATTCTATTTTTTGGCATATTCTCCTAACAAAAGCTGTATATCTTTTCCCCAAGCCAGTAATAAAATAAAACCAAATGAATCTCTAAAGCCATTCACTTAATGAAATAATTTTGTTAAGCAAACAATAAAAATCTCATTGGCAACAAAAAAGTAATAGTGTCAGAGCACACTGGAATGCCTGAGCAAAAGGGTAGATGTGATTTGCTCTGCTTAGGAGAGTTATCTTGGCAAATGGAAAGGCTTAGCTGGGCTTCATGTTGCTAGTAAGCACAACAGTTAGGAAAAACAGGAATGAAAGAATGAAGAGATAAGAACACAGAAAAGTGAAGAATATGAGAAAGCAAGAGACGGGGCTTGGGAATTTAAATTAAAACTTGCTTGATCGCCTGTTTCAACCCCTGTGTGAGATCCTTTTACCTATGGCTATGCAATTATGACAGCATGGTCAGCAACCAGGAAGCCACACTCAGTTACATCACTGGATTGAGGTCAGATGATTGAGGAATGGCAAGTATGTCCTTTTTTGAAGTTTGCTGGATTAGAACTCAACCAGATGTGGATTGAAGTTCTATCCTTTATTATTAGAGATATCTCTATGGATAAGGAAATCAGACAGACGTTGGTCGATGGGCAAGGGTGCTTTATCATGACATTAGCACAACTGTTCTGTATAGTTGGTCATTATTTGGTGGAAGGATGGCCCACATCCTACTTACTGCCACAGCCATCTGATGTTTCTGAAAGCCTGAAAACCAGTCAGCAGGGAATAGGATGGATCTGATGGTTTAACAGGGACAAGGTAAGTCCTGATGAAATGTTTTATGTCACTTACAAAGTTGATACAGACCCAAGCATAATAACTGATTTATTAATTGCCTACTATATGGGGGTTTCCAAACTTCTTCTAGTGAAGCCAAGGGCAGAAGCATAGATTTGTGCTGGCTTTAAAATACAATATATTCTTTCTTTCTTTTTTTCTGAACATACCTTGAAAAGATAGGTAAGAGAAATGTATTGATGGATCCGGATCATATCAGTTCATTATCCCAGGATGATACTGGGTTTCAAAAGAAGATGCTATGGACACTCTTCTGGAGATAATTCACTGATGTGGTAAAACAGAGTTTGGGTTGAAATCCCAGCTCTGCCACTTGGCAATTTGCCCTCATCTGTTTGGGGGAAGTTACGTAACTACTTTCAGTCTCAGCAGTTTCATCTGTAAGATGAGGATGTTCTTAGTGTCTATTTCAGAGATGTTGTTAGAGTGTTTAGAACTGCGCCAGCGCATAGTAAGGGCTGAATACATGTAAGCTATCATTACTACTGCTATATTATAATAACACTATTAACATAGTGAAATTTTACTCCCTATATTCGCAAAGTACAATGTTGAGAGATTACCTAGATTGTATTATTTTTACGTAGTTCTCAGTGAACAGATATTTGGGTGTTTCTCTCCAGGCTAGTGCTTAGTAAACCAAAAAAAAAAAAAAAAAAAAAAAAGAAAGAAAAAAGTTAGTAAAAAAAAAAAAAGGCTTTAAAGGCAAATGAAACCGAATCATGTGTTTTCCAAAGGGGGTTTATTGTTGCTGGCTGCAGCACTACATTTTTAAAAAGCCAATCATTTTCTTATAAAAACAGTCTGCAAA
Organism: Piliocolobus tephrosceles; assembly: GCF_002776525.5. Classification (NCBI taxonomy): domain Eukaryota; kingdom Metazoa; phylum Chordata; class Mammalia; order Primates; family Cercopithecidae; genus Piliocolobus; species Piliocolobus tephrosceles. Next base: position 20,507,888 of record NC_045455.1, on the reverse strand, counting down.
TAATGAGTCATGCTGCAGAATTTTGTGACTTTTCAGAGAATTATTTTCTGACAGCATTATATCTCTAAGTAACTTTAAAACTCTGTTGAAATTGGTTTGTTTAGACGACATTCACCAACTTCTGATTTGGGTGTTAAAAGTGAACCATTCAATTAAGGCAAAGTAAGACTAGTCCAACTGTTTTTGAACACAGTAATGCTGCAGACTGCCCCAATGTAAACAGAAATTGACAATTTGAAAATGTCATCAACCCTGAGCTTTCCAAGGTGTTAAATATTTAACTGTAGCTAATAGACTGCAAAGTAATGTTTGCTTGACCAAATATACGTGCTTTTAATTTCTCCACGATCAGCTTTCAGAAGCTCAGCAGGCCTGAAAGCGGCAACGACAATTTTCTTCTAGAAAACTCCAGGTTTAGTTTGAGGAGAATGCTTTAGACTCTAGACTTTGAGCCTGGGCTCAAATCTCAGATATGAACCCTAACATCTACATGACTCTAACCCTACAATTGAACTTCTTTAGGCCTCAGTTTCCTCATCTGTAAAGTCTTTTACATAGTTTGGAAAATGAATGAGAATGCCAGGAGGCAGTGTGCGCCTGTGGTCCCAGCTACTCGGGAGGCTAAGGCAGAAGGATCACTTGAGCCTAGGAGTTCAAGGTCAGCCTGGGCAACATAGCAAGACCCCGCTTCTTGAAGCAATAAAAAGAAAAACAAAATGAGATAATGAGGAGTAACTACTTAGCACACAGTGTCTAGCATGCAGTAAGCAGAATAAACATTAGCAATAAGTACAGTACATGTTGTTATCACTGTTTTATTATATATGCAGCACTTTACGACCTCTGGGCATCTGTATTTGCTCCTTTTTCTCTTGGAATGTTCTGGTTTTGCATGGATGTCCTTTTCTCATCTTTGTTTATCCACTCAGATGGCATCTCCTCCCAAGGGCCTTGGCTGAGCTCTCTGGTAAGAGAAGACTTTCCTGAAGTCCACTCCTCATACCCTGTCTGCTTCAATACTTGACTGTATCTGAAATTAGATTACTAACTTTTTAACCAATTGATGGTCTCCTCCAATCAAGTACAGGCCACTTACAGAAGACCCTTTCCCTGTCTTTTTCATCATCAATTTCTAGAGCCCAGAACAGGATATGTCTCATTGGGATCTCTGAAATGCTTACCAATGAACCAACTCCAACTAAGACTATGACACGTATGCCTTCATGTTAACTTATTTAATGTATACATCAAGATATTACTCAGAATATAACATTGTATTATCAAAGAGAGTTCCTGAGAAAGTTAATCCATCATGCAGCCTTTATAAATGATTTTTACTAATTCTGTCGTTAAGTGTGTCATTAGTGTCTAGGATTCTGGTAAAAATAATATACGAAAGAGAACTGGAAGAAAACTGCATAATATTAGCATAACTTATCTCCTGATCAAGTTAAAAGTAGAAGATACTTTGTGATATGGTTGCTAATATTCCAGTGCTCTTAAAAATAGCTCTAAGGAGAAGTGAGACTGAGTGGAGTTGTCCATTCATCCAGGAGTGTAGGCAAAGACTACACTCTTCTGGAAGACCTGAGCCCCAGTCAATGTTCCACTTCTACTCTCCTGGCCACCTGCTATATACCAACTATGTTACTTAGGAATAGTGCCTATAGGAAAAATGACCCCTGGCTGGCAAATTGGTCTATATATATCTGGAACAGTCTTCATAGTTTTGAGTGTCCCTGAATGTGGTGACTTTTCTAACTGGCATGCTCCATATCATATACAATGACAGCTATGCCCATGGATCTGTCAGAAGTACTGGCTGCATTGGAGGTATGAGGCATCTAAGCCAAAGCAGCTCTTCTGACTGCCTGATCTGAACTTGCTTCTTACACCTGACCTGTCTGCTGCATGGCAAAATGATGTCTATTGGGCAGTATGTACTGCCATAAAATCTCTCCCTGAAGAGAAGATTTTAAGTTGCTCGGCCGGCAAGTTGTACTTCCATCCCATACCTTTTTGATGAATCTGATGCCAGTATAGCCAATGGCAATCTCTTGTAAGACTCAATGCTTGTTATTAGAGTCTAAACAGCAGAGGCCATAGTGGGTGAGGCAGGATTGGTAATGGTTTGATGGCTATGAAAATCACAGATAATATTTTGAAAAGAAGTTGCCAAATCAAAGGGCATAGACTGAACCCATGAAAGGTAGGTGAAAAAACCATGGGCTCAAGTACAGATTAGCTAAGGAATTTTGCAGAGGGGCAACTTAAAACTACACAGGAACATCTATGGTCACATACCATAACACTGAGTGAGGCAGGATGAAGAATGGACCATTTTAAATCTACTTGGAAAGATTTTGGGGTATGTAAGCTACATCAAAAAAGTCAGCTGCATATTGAAGCTAAATAGACGCGTCTTTTTCATCATCCAGTTCCAGAGCCCAGAAAAGGATATGTCTTGCTGGGGTCTCTGAAATGCTTATTGATGAACCATCTCTAAGATTATGACACACATGCCTTCATGTTAAGTTATTTAATTTATACATCAAGTTGTTACTCAGAATATAACATTGTATTATTAAAGAGAGTTCCGGAGAAAGTGAATCCATCATGCAGGCTTTATACGTGACTTTTACTAATTCTGTCAGTAAGTGAAAGAATTACTAACTAGAGTGGCGTTTTACTTTTTCTTTAAACGATCTCCATTTCTTATTCTCTCCTTTTTTTTTTTTTTTTTTTTGGGTAAATTCTTAATAAAAGTGCCTTCCTTGTGAGGATAAGCAGTGTCCTGTCAGAACCTACTATATATTGGAAAAAACTACAGAGAAAATGTCCCACCGGGTACATGGTAGAGAACAAGAGTTTTGAGTAGAAAGAATTCTGGTTTTTTAGATGACAACAACTTTTCCTAGTACTTTATCCATCCTTCAAAGCAGCATCCATAATAAAAATGGATACAGAAGGGAGTTGAAAACTCCAGATTCTGTCCAGAACAATTCCTCAGAACGATGGTGTGACTGGGCACTTGGTCCTCAGGCTCCAGGAGACAGGACTTCTCATCTGAGGACCGAGGAGAAGGATGTGTCTGGCAAGACCCTGTGCAGGACCAACGTTCTCAATTCCGTTACTCCTCCTCCGCAGCCTGGCTTCTATCAGGACAACATCACTCCATTTGCTTTGCCTTTGATTTCTTTCCACATAAAAAATTATAGGACTTTCCTAAACAAACTTTTTTTCTTGTTTCTCTTTCTTGTATATATATCGCCTTTGAATATTTCTGAAGTACACCTGTTTTTAAAACTCTTCCTCTCAATGATGCCTCTCTGCTCATCACAAGATGTCCAAAGTTAGATTGTCCCATTGAAATCCTTCATTTCTATCCTTGAAAATTCCATTTAAGGCATGAAATCCATATTAAATATAAGACAGGAGTGATCAAGCAGGAGACATAGGGCTTTAGCTGTTGCAAGCCCAAGTGAGCACACTTAGGTCTATTGTTTAATTTAATAGTCAATAACCCTTCCTGACAGAGGGTGATGTGTTTTCTCACAGACATCTGTAAACCTAAGCAATGCTGATATCTTCATAGATGAGAACAAAAAATCCATACAGAAGCAATATATCATCCTGCAGTTATCTAATGTTAGCTGATGCCATTACTTTTCTTTATCATCAGTGACATTTTATTAATATTTTTGTTGCTTAATTCTCAAAAGTGCACTGAGCCTATACGACATAAAAGGTAATGCATTCAGGGCTACGGGCCAAAAGTATATTGTCAGATATGATATGGAAATTCTTCTTCCAAACACCACAAAAATTATAATTTGTGAGTCACTGTGCAGAACTGTGGTTTTGGCAACCTGGATGGACACTCCCACCACAGTGCTAATCTTCAGCAGGCGGAACAAGGTACATTGAACTCTGAACTTTTGTTATTAAAACGAATCCAAGTTTGATTCCCCACAGGCTTAAAATTTATAGGAGTAGAAACATTTCCATGTTCCTTATTTGGTCATTTAAATACTTCAATGGTTTCTCTTTAGTGATTCACATTCCTTTCCTATCAACTGTGGATCTTCTATGCTTGACTTTTTAAACAATGTATTTACTTTATTTTAAAATGGCAAATGAGGAAACAAACAAAAGGGAACTGCCCAGAGTGGTGTGAACCAAGACACAGAACTTGTAATCCCAGGACTCCTCAAAGCTCACAAAATTCCATTCGACCGTTCACAAAGCTAACCTGCAGAGTGCACTCCCCGACACTTGTGAGACAAATGAGATACTATGAGAGATTAAGTCAAAAAAGCAGCACTCCCCTGTGTCTTCAATTAGCCACGGAGTGAAAATGAGACAAACAATCATGTATAATTTAGAGGCTTGCTCTCTGGTTCTTCCTGCCCTGGGAAGCCTTTCACCGAGGAAGGAAGCGTGATCGAGTAAAGTGCTCAGGCTTGGGAGTCAGCCTTGTTGGGTTGTGTTTCCAGTTAGTTCACTGATGTACTTTGTGACCTTGTATGCGACTTAATTCCTATCAAAGAAGCTGAAACAACTTGCTTTTAAAGATGACTTGTTTGCTTATTCTGGGGAGGGGCAGTGCCAGCAGTCCTCTGGTGTATGTGTTATTAATATGTTTGGCATAGAACAGACAGAATGAGCAAAGGGCTTCATCTGTGAGACTGTGGATTACTGAGACTGCAGGATAACACAACAAGGAGCGCTGGATGATGTTACAAAGCACATTCTCTGCTACCTAGAGGGTTACATTATGTTTTATGATTTCATCAATCAACAAATTGAGAATCATCCTAAGGAAAAAAAAAAAAATGACTTAAGTAAGTGCCAAATAAGTCTGTAACCTTATTTGACCAAGAAAGTATGGGGGAGAAAAGGATTTATTTCTAGAGGAAGTGGGTCTTGGTCTAATATTAGCCTTAAGTTGAAGTGCTGAGAACGAGATAAAGAGTTGCAAAGTTGATGTCTGCAAGCAAATTTCAAAAAGCAGTTGCTGGGTCCGGGAATAGACATACTGAGGAAGAAATCATGAGAGTCCATAGAAGAATCCAGAAAGAAGGTGGGTAGAATCCCTCTCCTATCATGGGACGTGTGGAGAAGCCTTTCTACCTCCACAAAGCTTCTGAGGCACAGCTCCTTTGAGTCAGAGAGAGAAAGTCCGGTTAGCACACTAGCTAAGAGGACCTGTCTTGGAAGAAGATGATATAACACATCATGGCTCAAAGAAATGGTGGCATGCCTCAGACCACTGCCGGCTTAGGCAACCAGTGAGAAACTTCCTTTACCAAAGAGTAATATTCCAGGAAACCAAGAAGAAAATAAATACCTTTAGACCTAAAGAGAAATAATATGTAACATTCATTGAACACTTAGTATCAGGCATTATGTTAAGTGCTTTACATATTTTATCTCATTTAATTCTAAAATCAATGTTATGAGATTGTTGTTCTCATTACATGTAATAAACCATGCAATAAACAAAAAATATACAAAAATAAGAATAGATAAGTAACATTTCTATGTTATACCCATAAAAGTGGGGGTTGTATGGTATTTGAGAATAATAAGGATCAAAAGATGGAATGCAGACAGATGCATGCACTATTTTGGCCCTGATCTTCAACCCTAAATAGGGTGACTAAATGTCTCAATTTACTCAGAAGTGTGCAGGCTTTAGCACACAGCTCAGGAAATCCTTCACTCCTGGGCAAACCGGAATGGTTGGTGATCCCATTCCCCCAAATACTAAATTTTGAACTACTTGGCAAATAAATACAGAGATTTAAGCCCTACTAGGTCTGGAGTAGAGTCAAAGCATGTTTTGTTGTAACAATTTTCTAGGTGAGGCTGGTGCCTACCAAAATTGGAAAAATACTGACTGCAGCTGAAAGAATAGAGGTAAAGCATGAATTATCCTTCCTAGGCCTGCATTTATTTAGAGGTTGTGTGTGCACGCCAACTTCTGCCTTCCACTTAATTCCCATCTGGCTGAGGTGCCAAGCCACCCATAAAATAACTATAGATTGAAAGAAAAGCAAAGCAAGTGTGCAAGCACAAAGACAAAAGTTAATTAAAAATATGGAAGGGGCAAGAGTGTAGAAATAAGGTGAATGAACGAATTTCAGGAGAAGAGGAGTCCAAGAGGAAATCAGTGCCTGGGTTTGGAAGGGGAAGCTGTGGAGAAAGGTGACCCTCCCAGACTGCACACTTCTTCTTTCTGCTGCTTTTGGGGGGCTGCCTTTTTGTTTGTTTGTTTGTTTTTCTTCTCCCTGCTGCTTTTGGGGGCTGCCTTATTTTCATTTTTATTTTTATTTATTTATTTTTTTCACATGCAGCAGCCACTTACAGCTTGTGTTTCTCTGAAACTTGGATCATTTTACCAGCTATTTAATAAGACTAAGTAAATGGTGTTAGCATCAGAAAGCATAGCACATTTTGTTTAGAGAAGTGTACATTCCTTCTTGCTATTAAACTGTGATAACTTTTGGCAAGAATATTGCTTTGCTCTGTCTTCTCTGAGAAGAAATTTTCCTTCTGTTCTCACGTGGCCATTGAAGAAACAAAGACTACCATATTTAGTGCAAGATAAAAGGGCACGCATTTGGGAAAATATTGACTTAGAAAACCTTATCCCTGAGAAAAAGATTGTAATGGAATGAGCCGATGAAAAATCCCATGTGATTGATAGAATTTAGAAACTTCTTTTTTTGCTAATGTTCATTTATCACTTAAAATTGACCCAGAACATTAAATCAATACCAATTTTAGCTAGCCACTATGTTTTTGGAAATTAGAGTTTAAATCCTACTTTTGTTAAGCAGGAAAAAATAATCCCATAAAGATCCCAGGTGGGATCTAGTAAAAGGGCATCCTTTTATGAAAGAAGCTTCCCAGAGAGCAAGCAAATAAATGACTCCCAAAGCGGACTGAAGGCTGTTTACCATAAATATGTACTATTTTCAACATTAGTTTAATTAAAAATGGATATAAAAAATAACTCTTAGGAGCCTGCATAAGCCAGCATTTATCTTAAAAAGAATTCCTCTATGAATTCCTGTACGAAGATCATCCTAATGGCCATCACTGCATGTGATCATACCTTTCAGTACTTGCCTTGCTCTGCTTTGTCTCCTCACACTTTCACTTCTGCCTTATTCCTAAATTTAAACTGAACTGAAGACAGAGGTGTCTCATTCATTTCTCTGTCCATTTGTTCATTTGTTCATTCAACCCATATTTACCGAGTGGCCGGTATGTGCCAGGGTTAGTTCTAGGGCCTGGAATACAGTGGTGAATAAAAACACATGCACTGAATTATGTTGACAGGCTTGGGGAGGCAAGACTGATAATCGAATAAGAAATCATGATGACAACTGTACGTGCTACGGAATAGGTAAACTTGTGACTCTAAGGACTTAATCTTGAATAATCAAGGAAGGGTTTTCAGGGAAAATGGCTGTTAAGCAGAGTCATTTGCTCTACAGGTTGGCAATAATTAACCAACACTAAAGGGTGTGAAAAGCAGTGCCGTCCATTCCATAGACAAGGCATGAGTTAGAGCAAAAGTGCTGCAGCCAGGCACAGGAAAGTCGAGTTGATCTGTCCCCAGTAAGCACTCAGGTCTGTGCCTTGAATGTGGCCTCTACGCTACATGAGTTCAAGTAAAATAATAAAATTCCACCTAGATCAAAGTGTATGTGAAAAAACATGAGGTCAACATTATCCTTCAGATATTTTTAAGGGCTCTAATCACCCTTCCTTTTTTTTTTTTTAATGCTTATTTCCATAATGCTTGTAACTCAATAGCTTAAGAAGCCAAATCAGTGAGGGGGAAAAAAGAAAAACGACTAAATTTTTGCTGGAAGATGAGTTACGTTTGTTTAACAACAAGAATCCGAAGGACATCAGATGTTTCCTCATCTGTGTTCTATACATGCATGAGTTGAAAGTCGGAATAAACATTTTTTAAGCTCAGCAAATTTTCCCCTCTGAGCTGGCCAGATGGTACAGCTAAACGCTAAGCTGGTGGTTAGTAATCAGGCCCTTCTTTGATGGTAATCAGTTTTTACTGATCAGTGCAAGAGTGTTTCCAATAATCCCCCCTTCATTTATGAAATAGAGTATGTGCTTAATTTGCATCAGCTATACATTGGAGCAAGCATTTGCCATTTGCTTATAAAAATAAAGGCTCAACAGCCATTCCACAAACTAAAACGGGGTTATTTTAGCTCTACATTCCAGTTCATTTTGTTTGAAGAAGAGAATTTTCTGACTGATAAGGATTCTAAAAATATTTTTACTCTGAGGCAATAGACATTAAGTTCAAAGTACAATTTTTTTAAAACTGAATTCGAACACCGAAAAATATACTCCCAAGTTGATCTTTCCCCTACTGTTGTGAGTTTCCATGGTATAGAGCTGAAACTCATTTTGCTTTACTTCTTTCGACAAAACATGATTTTTCTGGTGGAGCACTTGTTGCTTTTTCATGGTGCATTAAATAGAAACTCTAAGTAAGTCCAAAATACAGCTGCTTCTGCTCTGATAAGCAGCCAAAATTATCTAAAAAAAGGAGTACCTTCATTACGGCACATCTCTTTTCAGTCAGTAGCTTCCCAGTCCTATAATGCTTAGCATACTGATTATTTAAAAAGAAATAATTATGTCACTGAAGATTAATGTTAAAGAAACAATATCAACACTAGTTCTGGGGAGCTTGGCTTAAAGCACTGCAGAAGAAGCCCACAGTTACCACCATTGCGGGAAAAAATTTTTTAAGTGCATTTTAAAACACTCTGTTTTGTTTTTTAATCCATTAGGAATGTCCACTCAGCTAAAATGAGTGACCCAAAATGAACTGATTTCTTTGGCCACCAGTAACAATTATATATATGTGGTCTTAAGCTAAGCTTAAGGAGATAGTTAAATATATGTGGTTTCGTTTCATGAGAATGAAGCCAGTCACATGAAACACTATTTTACAGGACTGTTTCAATAAGATGTCCAAAAAGATAATTTTTCTGGTAATAATGCTTATGGAGAATACCTTAATATATTTAATGATAAATAATGATAAAAATATTTACAGTATGTCTTCATATCATTCTTCCTTTCCCAAATTTAAGTCCATTTAAAATAGTTTTCCTTAGACATAATATAAAACTCTATCAATACTCTTTTTAAATTTTTATTTCCAATTCCATTGGCAGTATATTATTTTCATTTATTTATTTTTTATAAAACTATAGTAAGAACACTTAACATATTATCTACCCTCCTAACAGTATTTTTACATGCACAATATACTATTGTTAATGATGGGCACAATGCTATCCAGCCAATCTCTAGAGCTCATTCATCTTTTAATTTAATGAAATTGATTAACTTGACTTCTTAACAAAGGAAAAGTTTCAGACTCGAAACTTACACATGCAAAATCCATTCGTGCACTGGACTATGACTTGGTCATATTTCCAAGGATTCAGGAGACATCTGCATATCTCCTTCAATTTTATGATTTCATTTAAAAAGGGCATCATATGAATTCTTAATTCTTTTGCTGAATAACTTCTGAAAATGTTTACAAAGTTTATATTTGAATAGTAACAGAAATCCTGTAATGACTAAGACCTATACAACTTAAAACATAGCCTTTTCTTTGCACATGACTGCAAACACTACCAAAACATCAGAACACCCATGGTATGACTTGAGTGAGGTATCAAAGGTCAAGGTATCTACTACTATTGTAAAGTTGAAACTTATGGCTCATTTGGCATTGACCTGATGTTGTACTAACATAGGAGGCAACGTTGCATTTGGGCTAACAGCTTGAGTTTTACAACTTTTATCCATCATATCGAAAGGTTAACTTTCAAAAACAGTGAAACAACTTGAGAACAGCTCCATATTATTCCTGGAGGTACAGGCCCATTCCACGAAGTGAAAATTCTCTTAACAGGAATAATAGCAATGATTTTACTTTTAAGAGGTCAGCACTAGAATCAGATGAGATACGTCTGGATTTCATTAATTGTCCTGTATTTCTATAGCTTTAGGGCGCTATATAATTCACCACTGTGAATGTTTGTTAAATGGGACAATAATTATTCCAAAGATTAACCGGAACTATGAATAATGCAGTTAACCTGGGGCATATATTAATTCTGTGATGAAGTTTTGACTTCTCCAAATGATTCTGTTTTCTAGAAGGCATAGAAGTGGAAATGTAAGTTAAACTCATCTCATTTTTTAAAAAAAGTTTATAATATAAATAGTATACATTAATGGAAGAGAAATGAAATTCATATCGCTTAAACCTTCCTTAGTAAAATCCTTAAATAATATGTTCGGCCGCTTTTTATGCATCTTTATCAACTGTAACATCTGGTTGTATATATTTAAAAGTACAAAGATTTCTAATACTTAAAACCAAATAAGTTGCCTTTCCAGACATCTTATCTGGAAAGTTATCTTTCCAGACAGTTTATCTTTTTTCATAAAAAGATAACGGTCTATGGTCTATAAAAATGTATCTATTTCAATTACATAGAGACTCTAGGTACATCTAAATGGACCTATAAAAACATATGTTTATGAATTGTTTAAAAAATCTTGTGGCCAGGCCCGGTGGCTCATGCCTATAATCCCAGCAGCACTTTGGGAGGCTGAAGCAGGTGGATCACGAGGTCAGGAGATTGAGATCATCCTGGCTAACATGGTGAAATCCTGTCTCTACTAAAAATACAAAAAATTAGCTGGGTGTGGTGGAACGTGCCTGTAGTCCCAGCTACTCGGGAGGCTGAGGAAGCAGAATCTCTTGAACCCAGGAGGTGGAGGTTGCAGTGAGCCAAGATTGTGTCACTGCACTCCAGCCTGGGCAACAGAGTGAGACTCTGTCAAATAAATAAATAAATAAATAAATAAATAAATAAATAAATGAATAAATAAATAAATATCTTGTATTAGCTTTTTCTGAATGACTTAATTCTAGTTTTCCAGGACTGTATTTTCTCCTTTTGCTCTTTTAACTTTGGCTTTGACCATGCACCCCTCTACCTCTAACCTCACACAAAGGTTTTGTTAACATAGACATGTCATTAATCTGGTTATAGGTGGCCTGTGTGTGTGTGTGTGTGTGTGTGTGTATGTTGTGTGTGTGTGTTTTCATTTTTATTTTTTTCTTCTCATAAATAATTTTCATATTCTTTAAAAAAAATGGTACAAACAATATCCCAGAAAGTCTCAAATTTTGGTGGTCCAACTGTGACACTAATTAATTTATTCCCAGTAGATACAAACCAAACACTACACTAAAGTGTAAAATAAAATGTTAGGAGCTAGCAAGGTCCATTTAAAAAACAAATGCACATAAGAAATTATTTTAATAAAGGCATGTTAAAAATGGCAAGATCAAATATAACAATATTCCAAACACCTCACTTCCTAAAAATGTCATTTATTGTTGCCTATAATGAAAGGTAGCATTTTGTATGATTAGAGGAGTCTGATTTGTTTATTCCCCTCTCCTCAACAAATCAGACCCCTCTAGAGCTTAGAAGCTTAGGACTAGGTATCTAAATTGAGAGCAGTATCTCTAAGAAAGTGGAATAGTTGGGCTTTCGGTGCTTAGGTGATTGGCAGGGAGGTACCTATTAAGGAATTCAAAAGGAGTCAGTAGATCCGATCTGTGATATAAATGCAAAGATTTGAAAGGACAACAATTTATTAAAACAAGGGTGTAGACAGTGTTTCCTGACATTCTGTGCAAGGAAAGCCACATAGAATATGTGTGGTAGATATTTATGGAATGGGATAAAGGAGAGAGTCTTGCAGGATTCAGCATGAACTAGATTAAAAAATAAATAAGATGAAGAGTTTGCTAATTATTCCAACATCTCAAATTTTCTTGGGAAGAAAGCATAGGGTCCGCAAGTTAATGCTAACACAGCAACATATTATTGGGGGAAAGCAAATAATTTACAAAGTGCACAAATTCTGCTGACAGATATTTAATTTTAGAAATCAGAAGATGTCTTGTCTGAAATATCCTATCATAAATCATGGGAGTTTGGAAAGAACAGGTATCCAGGATGTCTTTGAGGACTATATTTGAAACTTGTATCACATAGATTACTTTATTTGTTGAAAACTCCTTGAATGATGCCTGATGGTAATGGAAAACCTCTCCAAGAGAGAGAGCAGGTGCAGGGAAACAGCTGGGGGCTACCCCAGGTCCTATGATATGAGAGGACGGGGGCAAGTAATCCTCATTCTGCGAACTCCATCTGTACAGAAAGAGCCACCTCACCTCTTTGCTCTTTTGATTGTAGGCTATGCAATGTGATGTATGATTGATGAAATGGTGCTACTCTTTGCCCCATGCATCATAGAGAATCAAAGAGTCCAGCTGATCATGGCAACAAAACCTCTGTTTACCACAAGTGAACCTGCATCACTAAGAAGCAACCTATGTCTAATGACCTTCAGACTGTCTACCCCCAGTGGTAAATTACAGAAGTAATCAATAACATAGTAAAACTGTCTAGTCTAGTATATCAGAGTGACACTGAATTAATAGTTGCTCTTCATTGATTATCCTATCATGAAAACGGAGAATTTGGGAAATAACTGACTGCCTTAGTTCCAGTCAAGTTATTGAGAAATGAAAAGTGTAAAGCACTCCAGCTAACTGGGCCTCAAATATAAATCTTTTCCAAGGTGCACTCTATTACTCATGGCTTGTCAGTCGTACCTCAGCTGAAGGATTTATGCAATGTCTTCTTGGCACAGGGGCAATCTACTATAATTACCTACGTGCAGAATTGCTCTCAAATAGCAAAAATGGTGGGTGACAGTTATGAATCACAATTAGTATGGTCGCCAATCATGGAATGAGTAAACTGATCTGTATTTTATCAGTATACCAGCACATCAGAACCTGACTTAGAACAATAGTATAGTTTTATCCATAAATGCTGGTTAGGTCACTTTTAAATTTGCATAATATTTTCTGAAAAACCTAATTTTCTTTCCTTAAAGATGACAGCCAAGTCAAGCATGAGATTTTATTTCAAAGTTCCCTGCCAGTCCATAAATCCCATTCTACTGCATTTTTAGTAACTCTCGGTAGCTTCCTTCTCCTTTGCCTGCCTGTTGCTCCAGGATCTTCTGCATCCATGCTAACAGCTCCATTCTGGGCAGACACCTTATGTCCCTAGAGCCTTGCTTTTACACTGACCACAGGTCAAGAAGCATTTATCGATTCATATAATCAGTTGCAACTTTGAACAATGGATTCCTGAGAGAATGATCATTATGCTTCCAATAGCAGACACCAGGAAATACACTATCAACAAAATTTCCAGGCTTTGGAGACTGTAGGATTTTGAACTGCATTAGACTGTTTCTAATTTCTAAAGACAAAGGGGAAGAATATTAATTTTCTTATGTTTGGCCACCATGATAATAGCATTTTGTCTTTAAAGGAAATTCTGTCATTTGTGACAACATGGATGAACCTCACTTTAAGTGAAATAAGCCAGGGACAGAAAGACAAATATCACAGAATCTCCCAAATATCAGAGAATTATGTATGGGGTCTAAAAAATCGAACTTTCAGAAATTGACATTAGAACAGTGATTACCAGAGGCTCACGGGAGGAAGGGGAGAAGGAGAGTCAATGTAGAAAGGAAAGACACTGGTCAAAATGTACGAAGTTTTAGTTAGGTGGGAGGAATGACTTTCTGGTGTTGTATTGGACAGAAGGGAACTATGGTTAATAATAATGTATATTTCCAAAAAGCTAAAAGAGTGGATTTTAAATGTTCTCATCACAAAAAAAGATAGTATTTCAGGTGATTAATATGTTAATTATGCTTATTTGATTATCTTACAATACATACATATATTGAAAATTACACTGTACCCCATAAATATATCTAATTATAATAAAAATAAAAAATAGCAGCCTGTGCAACATAGCAATATTCTGTCTCCACAAACAAAAATTTTTAAAAATTAGCCAGGTGTGGTGGTGCATACCTGTAGTCCTGGCTGAGGCAGGAGGATCCCCTGAGCCTAGGAGCTCCAGGCTGCAGTGAGCTATGATTACACCACTGCCCTCCAGCCTGGGCACCACAGCAAGACCCTGTCTGTATTTAAAAATTTTTTAATTAAAAAGTAAAGCTTACAAAATTATTTTTCTCACAGGTATAGCAGGGGAGAGGGGTGGGGTAGGCGGGAGAAGACTTAATTGTCTTAAGCATGATACAGAGGTCTGAAAAATAACTTTCCTGCAAACTGAAGATGTGGCTCCACGCCCTAGTTTCTAATCGGTCTCTACTAAAAAACTAAATTTGAAGCTCTTTGCTCATATACTATGTAGCAGAGTGCACTGCCTCCCAAATCAATATTTGTTATATTTCACACTAAAAGATAATTAAACTGCTTTTTAAAATCAGACTTTATAACGCAGTGCCTAATTCATGGTTATTTACTGACAATTTTACTACAGCATGCCTTTGCAACTGCCTGCATACTGAACATTTCTTCAAAAATGGAGAATGAAAATAAAGGCAGGGGAAAAAAGGTTAATGAAAACAGAATATAAATTTCGAAAGTTTAAAGCAACTTTTCTTTAACTTTACAAAAGTAATACGGCTCATATACTGAAGATTGATCCCCTGCTGTAAACATAATCACTGTGGACATGAAAGAAATCATACTTTGTCTTTGAAATGATCACATCCTATGTTAAGAAGCACTTAAGAACAATAGCAACAATTTACATATTTTAGTGCTTTTCATTTCAATGATTTTTCATGGTGCTTTACAAACTTTAAAAGATGCTGAGCAGTTGCAACTCAAAAGCATATGTAACTAGAGGAACAAAAAGGCAAGTTTCAAATCCAGTGAGGAAATGAACATGTAATCTTTCGCTAGAAATTTTAGGTGAATGCAGGAGAAAGCATATCAAAGGTTGGTATATTGATTTACTTTGGCAATGTATATATATGGCATATTTTATTGAGTGGTGAGTCTTTGGGGTGGCAGCCTGGACCCTTGTTGAGAATACAATTGACATGGCATTTTTAGATAGTCAGGTCTGAAGGAGAAGGCTTGGCTATTACCTGCCCATTAGTCCACCCTCATCCTCTATGCAGGCCATGCTCTGGTTGACCCCTCTGAGCTCTGAAGCTTGAAGTTGCCTGAGGACCAAGCCAGGCTCCCAGAAGGTGACTTCACATAGTTTCTCTTCTAGCTCCCGGCAAAGTCAAATCCTCTCTTACTCCAGGTGTGAGAGGAACGTCTATTGACCTCTTGCTGTCTCTAGCTGTGCTCAGGGTGTAATGAACTCTTAAAATCCCTAAGATGCCTTTTGGGTATTGTCCAATCCTGAGAAGCAGCTTAACACGGTGGTCAAGAAAAAGGGCCTTGCATTCAGTGGCTTGGTGCCATTGTTGGCTCTGTTGCTTTGGGCTATTAATTACTTAATATCTCTAAGCCTCAGCCTTTCTATGAATGAAATGGGAAACATACACAGTACCATCTATTTCTTAGCTTTCTGTAAAAATCAATTTCAATAATACTGGTATGACATTTATTACATTGTGTGGCACATAAAATAATTCAACAAATGCCCCTGTGATTCAGGAATTTTTTTGGTTATCTCAGCATTTTTTTCCTTTTCTCTTTCTTTCAAGCTGAAGGGGGACAGTATTACTTAAACAGGGTATCTACCACATGGCAGCACTTCTCATAGTTTCTTTCTACACCTGATGGTACATTCTAGATCACAGAGTCAACATATGTTATTGGAACCATGACCAAGGAATCAGAAAACATGGAGTTACAGACCTGTCTCCCCAAGAACAGCCTACCTTTCTGCCACAATGGAATTTACAGTTGGTTTGGGTGGGTTAGTTTGAACTTGTCTCACTGACTATTGGAAATTAAGGTATTACTATAGTTTTTAGGCACTTAGTTTAATAGAAGGAAATTCTTTAAATAAGGTATTTAGGAAAATATTAGGTTCACATCAAACCAGGATTTTCTTCTTAGATCCTACCATTGAATCTAAAGATCAAGGCCATACTTACTAAATCTGAAGTCTGATGTAAGGTGAGGTATGGCCATAGGCAAACAAGAAGCTATATTGATTTTGTAGCACGCATATAAAATATTTCTTATAAACCCACAGAATAGCTCAAAATGCCTGACGCAAACTTTAGGCATTCTTGTCATATCAGCTGAGAGTAACAGCCATTAATGAGGTTTCCCACAAAGGTAAAATAAATGCCCTTCAACGCTGACATACGAATCAGTGTGAGGTGATGGTCTCTTCTCTAGTCACTTTGCTTCAAAACACAGCTACTCTGTGCCACACATAACCCAAGTAGGGGATACATATGGGGACACTACTGAATAAAGTATATTGTCCTCAGGATGATAAGTCTGGAAAGGGAGGCAAGCTTGAAAATATATTATGATGTAGCCAGAGAAGTGTTATAATCAGCAAATATACAACAGACCATGTTAGCACAAAAAAGGATGACATTGCCACTCTCAGAGGTAAGACAGACTTATCTTCCCGAGGAGATCCTTGGGCTGTATCTTGCAGCTTAAGGGGAGGGTGCCTGTTAAATTCAGAGGAGTGGTTACTCTAGGCAGGAGAAACAAAAGAGAAAGAAAATGGAAAAAGATAATGGAACAACTATAGGTTAGAACTTAAGGCTCAGAAGCAGGAGAAAAGAAGCGGAGTCTGGGATTCAAAAGAAATGCAGGAGTCAATAGATCATAGAGAGCCCTACATTAAAAATTAAACCTGCAAACAAGAACACAGGAAATTAGAAAATGATGACACAATTAGGAAATGCCAGTAGCTTAAAAAGAAGTGAAGTCAACATTAGCACTGCAGAGACAGCTGATTCAGTGTCCAACTTCTACGGTGTTTGAAGAGAAAGGGCAGGTATCCAGGGTGACCCTTTCATGTTCAAAAAGAAAAGGAAGAAAATGTAACCCTTGGCATTCTTAAGGGAAAAAAAAGGCCTATATGTGTAGATAAATGCACCTATTGATGTGGGAATTTTCTACTCACTAAAGTATGTATACACACACACACACACATATACACAAACACACAGACACATATATACAAACACACACACACGCACACATATATATAAAATCTACAGAGATTATTATTGAAACACTCAGGACAATATGCATATTTTATAGACTGATACGTATATAAATCAAATATATATCTCCATAGATGCATAGATATCCCAGAGACTGAGAGAAAGGGAGAGAGAGGAAAGACTGTGTACTCAAACCTGAAATTGAACTGGGGACAGAAATAAACCTGGATACACTGGTGGAGACTTTCTCCCTCAATACCTCAGTCATAATACTTGCCAACACTTCCTTCTCAGGGAACTTTTCTACCTTCCTCTCCCTCTACTGTGAATTGTTGCACCTCAGACAGCTGCCCTGTTGCCTCTTTTTGTTTATTTTGAGTCCTGAAAATCAAAGTTATCTCAAAGTTAGCTGACGTGAAGCTCTGCCTGCTGAACTAAAGCAATGCAACGTGAGCAGATTAGCAATTCCAGGACCAAATTCAGTTAATGCAGTTGCACTTCCATATCCACAAACCCGTTGTTTGACATTATTTGAGATCAGAGAATTAATGCCTAGAAGTGAGGAAAAAATGGGAAAATATGAAATGACCGCTTACAAGAACAGTGACTGGATGTAATTTAGAATAGTACAACTTTAGTCCTGCAGGGGGCCTTGGAAATTTTTCAGTCCCTGAAGATATTAGCCACACAAATAGAAACTTTATCCATTTCTGTTTTCTTTTCCTATATAAGGTGCACATTTGGCCTTTCTGAACCCAGCTTATCCCGCCCTATGTGAAGCATTGATAGGTGGCCTAAATGGCAGAATCTATACTGCCTGAATTCAGACAGAAAATCTCTTCCTTCAAAATCCTTGCTGAAGTCATTCCTACTACTGCTGGTCATAGACTGGTCTAGGAATTGAGGAGTTGACTCATAGGACACAAGCATTTGACATGGAATTATTATTTCCTAGAAACAGATGAACAAGGAAAGCTAGAGATGTGAGCCCTGAAAGTATAGACAGGAATAACCAAGCAATGTTCGCTGACCAAGGGAGGTAATTTCGCTCTAATCCTCTGTGGCTACACAAGAATAGAAGTGTCTGCTGCTTCTCACTGCTCTCACAGATCTCAGTAACAGAAAACTCTAAGCAGCCGGCAATAATGCCTCCTAACACCTGAGTTCTCTGTTACTGATTCATTGTGCTGCTGCTCCAAGCTACAACCTTTTGTGGGTATCTCAGAGAAGCTTCAAAGGCGCGGATGCCCCCTTTACAATCTGCTTACAGACTGTGCTGGGCCTGTGCAATAGAATCTCCAATCTCACATTCCCACTGTGAATTCACAGACTCTGGAACTCTGATGTCTCCATGAACCAGGTTTCAGACAATCACTGCTTATGTGTATTTATGAACATACATGGGCTTACACGGAAACTCAGAAACAAAACAGAGGGCTGGCATTAAGATCTTGGTCCAAAAGACTTAATTTCCATGTGGGAAATTATTCGGTTGGTTTTTCTTGTTTAGTTAATTAGAAATATCTGTCATAATATAAACATATACCTGTAGAACAAGGGAGTCATAAAAGGTTCAAAGTAGAATCTTTGCAATGTAAAACGTGCCACAGAGCAATTCGAGTATATTTTTACAAGCTCTATTAAACTGGTTGTGGAAGTTAAGTCTGGAAAACCAATTTTACGTCTCTTTGGAAGTGCTCTCGTTTATTTGCCTAGGGGACACTGTTATGCTCACAGTTTGCAGTATTTAATCTCCCACTCCCTATCAAGCCCCTAAAACAAAATTGCCAGCTTAGCAGTAGCACTTTGAAAGCCCAAGTACAGCTGGAAAGATTGGGAAGTTTGAATAAGGGAAAAAAAGAGCTATCCATTTCTTAGGGCTTCATCTCGTATGCCCCCAACAGTGGGGAAAAGCCAGTTCTGTACACAAAGCATTACAAAGATTAACCCCATCTGTGTAAAATTAAGCAGCATTCTCATCCTTCTGCCTTGGCATTCGTGAATTCTCATCACAGAACAAACATAATACCACAGTCTCTAGCAGGCACACAAATAGAGCAATTGAAGGTAGCCCTTGAATAAAGTCCCAAGGCTTTTGGGACAGGAATTATATGGTGGCCATTTTGTAATCATCACAAGAAAGGCAGCTCAACTCTGTAGATGGCCTCTGACCAGGATGTCTGGGCATACACTTCTGTCTTTGGGAAGAGACTGCACTATGATTTTTCGACCAGGGTGGTACTCTTCTCTGTAGTGTAAGAAAATGGGTAGGGGTGTTATTTGGTGTCACAATGACTGCAAGTTACTCCTGGAATATGGTGACCAGGGTGCCACACATCCTGAAGTGTGTAATTTAATCCTAAACAATTAAGTGTTGCCTTGCTCCAAATTCTAGGCACACTTTGATTGACACACCGTTTTCACCTGGTGGAGCCTACCTAGAATCCCAGTGATGATTCTCATGAACACTGCTGCAGTTTACCTTCTTTGAAACTTACGGGGAATGAAAAAAGAAATAGAGATCGATGTCAACAAAATATACACATCTTCCACTACAAATGTAAGCTATTTTTCTCCATCACAGAGGAAATCAATTTCTGAGATAAAGTTATTGGTGGAACAAAAGAAATAACAGTAGAGGATTCCTCCAGCACATCGCTCTTACACAAAAATGCTCTGACTCTAGAAAATGAAGTCCTTCTTCTAGATTTCAAAAAACATTCTGTTCTTTAAAACATACTGTTGAATGTATAACATACAATGATGAACAGTTTATGTCCGTCATAGACTCTATTTTTATGTATAAATGAATCTTTCTTTCAAAATGCTGAAAGGCAATGCTGTTCACTACGATGGCTCAACTTATGTAAGAACAGAATGTGTGGCCAAAACGGGGAGCAAACGAACCTTCACAGGTTTTACAATGTCTTTTTAACCCTTTAAGCAGATAGTATTCATACACTTAAATGTCCAACGTTCTAAAACCCACTATTGACACAAAGAAATAAACACTGATACAAAAGCAAAGGGCTAACCTTTCCCCGGGGCATCTGTCTTAACAGGGATCAAATCCTTAAGCTTAAGTGAATTTCAGTGAGTGAGAAGAATTTCAAATGACAATAGGGCCTTTCCAGAGTTGTAAAATTCCTTCCATATAACCTGTATTTACTTAGTCTCTTTTCCTACAGAAGTAGAAGTAGCTCAGAGCTGCTTCCATAGGAGGCAAAAGTGGTGGGTTTTTTGTTTTTGTTTTTTGGTTTTTTTTTTGCAGTGGGGGCCACCATGGCCTCCAGCATTGCCTGTAAAATCCATCGGCCATCACTGAAGGAGGATGCTTTCTCCAGGGAAAATCTCACTCCGTGTGTCAGGGTAGCTTGCACTACTTCCTGCTGGCAGGGTCCAGATCTTCTATACTGTGGTGGGTCCTAATCTTCTGAAATATGAGGATCTCTTCAAATGGCAAAAATATTTTGGATACCCACACATGCTATGTGTTTAGAAACTTTTGATTGAGACAATGCACAATGACAAAACAAAACAAAAGCTATACATGTTTAAGAATAAAATGACATGAGTCTATATTTTATCAATTGTAAAAGGACCTGTCTGCATTTGAAGTTAGTACATGTATGTGTAAAATAATATTTATCCAGTCTATAGAAACTAGTACACTTATGAATTTTAACTCAGCCCCTTGGGATTAATGCAGGAGTTCCCGAAGATCTGTACTGTGGGACTGTGCTAGATCCACTCTCAGGCTTTGTAGTAGCCAAGTGGATTCCAGACGCATCCGGGTGGCCTCAAAGGTTGTTAACATTACCTTAAATTAGGGAACAGAATCTAAATAGAAATGCAATTAATTATGTTTCTGTTTATGAGAACAGTAGTGCCCTCGATTTTAATTTTTTTTAAATAAAAAATTGGCTCTTTTCTATGCCTTTCTAGACTTCCTTTGATTTAGCACTGTGATGGGTTTTACTCCTATCAATACTTACTGGTACTCTGATTCTAAGTGTAGGGGAAAATAGCATTCTTTAACTTTTTGGAATAAAGGGTACCTTTTGACAGCTCTTTTCCTAATGCCCCCTGCTACTCAGCCATATGTGTCATTTTCTTGCAGTGGGAATAAGTGATTAATTATTTATCTCTTTCAGCTGGGTAAGTTGTTTTCATTCTAAAGGCAACACAGAGGAAGGGACACAAGCATTTTGGAAGGTCTCACAATTGGTGGGTGTTAAGTATCAATATTATACCTGTAAACAGGAAAAGAGAACCAAAAATGGCTTAGCTGATTGCCAAGATTCTAATTTAGATGGAATACTTCAGAATAATATAGGTTCTAACTGTTATCAATGCCCTCTCTTTGGATCTAATATAAATATCTACAGTTTAATTGATATATTAGGTAAAAATTGGGAAGAAACTATCTTTTCCTCCAAAAATCATCTTCATTGGGAAGAGCAGAAGGTTTGAAAATATCTTATAATATGGTTTAAATTGTCACAAGAATATTAAAGATAAAACAGAGCATGCAGGCTTCCAAGGAAGCCCTGGTCGCCAAGTCGCCCGCTACCCTTTCACTCTGCTCCTTCTATCACATACTCAGTCTCCACATGTGCAGTCCCCTTAAATTCA
Organism: Piliocolobus tephrosceles; assembly: GCF_002776525.5. Taxonomy (NCBI): domain Eukaryota; kingdom Metazoa; phylum Chordata; class Mammalia; order Primates; family Cercopithecidae; genus Piliocolobus; species Piliocolobus tephrosceles. Next base: position 20,486,087 of record NC_045455.1, on the reverse strand, counting down.
TTCCAGCCCAGAATATTAATGCATATTCCTAGGCCAGGTGCAATGGCTCACATCTGTGGTCCCAGTGCTTTGGAAAGCTGGAGCAGGAGGATTACTTGAGCCTAGGAGTTGGAGGTTACTGTGAGCTATGATTGTATCACTGCACTCCAGCATGGGTGACAGGGCAAGACTCCATCTTTAAAACAAATAAATAAATAAGACAGAGAGTGAAAGGATGATTACCAGAGGCTGGGAAGGGTGGTGGGTGGTTGGTGGTGCGGTTGGGGGAAGGTTAATGGGCACGAAAACATAGAGAGATGAATAAGACCTACTGTTTGATAGCAAAACTGGGTGACTATAGTCAATAACTTAGTTGTACATTTTAAAATAACTGAAAGAGTATAATTGGATTGTTTGTAACACCAAAGATAAATTCTTGAGGAGATGGATAACGCATTCTCCATGATGTGATTATCACACAGTGCATGCCTGTATCGAAACATCTCATGGACCCCATAAATATATACACCTACTATGTACCCACAAAAATTAAAAATAAAAATTTAAAACATAAAACGAATAAAATTATAAAAAATATATTCTACTTCTTGTTGTATTACTATAGATAAGCACGATATCTTATTTTGCTAATTATTTCAAACGCACACACACATACATACATACACACACACACCAAGGAAAAGCTAACAATGTTGTTAAGTTGTGTTAGAACCATGCGGTAAAGAGATGGTTATATATAAATGTTCACTGAAGTGACATGGAAGACATTCCACCAACACTAAGTAATGAGACATTGTGGTTAGGGAAGTAACAGCATCTCTTACTGTGTCAATCATGGGGAAACTGGGAGTAAGGAATATTCCATTCTGAATGTGCTATCACCAAAGCCTACCAGAGTGCAAGCAAGAACTCCTTCTTAATATCCCTACTCAGGCTCTTTCAGTAGCTTAAAAATAAGGAGGCAGGTTATCTAAAAAGTGTTTATTCTTCTAAATTCAGACTGAGAATGAAAGAAAGGATATAAAGGGGAGACTGCTGGACACTCACAAGGGTGCTGACAATTTAAAGTTAATGTTGTACAACCTGCTGAATCCATCTGATGATTAATTCACAAACCTCGGCAGTAGGTATGACAGCTACTGTGCCCAGAGGCTCAGTCATGCCTCGGCACTACCCAAGTAATTGTCTCCCAATAAAAGACATGCAGCCTGTCCCATAAATGTTGCAGCCATCATGGGCATGAGTCAGGCCTGTAGGTCTTCAGGTCCTGTGGGGATGACAGCAGAGAACACGTTTCTGGAACTCCTCACCCACACTGACAGGTGCCCTTTCAACATGCAACTCTGTAATAGGCAGACTCTGCTACACTCAATAGCCCAGTAATCAAACCTTTCCCAAAGATACCAATTAGATTCTATGGTGGCTTTCCTGAGCTCTCCAATAGCTAAAATTATAATGTTACCAGTGGTAATAGATTGCAACTGATTATTCCTAAGTGCTACACTGGGCATTTTCTTTTCTTTTTTCTTTTTTAATTTAAAACACATCGAGAAGCAACAAACAGTTCTTCTCTTGTGTGAAGAGCATAGCATTTGCCTGACATATAATTTGAAACATCTCAGCCTTGACTTACATAACGAGAGCCCTGCTGAGCTCCTGAAGACGGCATGTCTTCTAAGAAACTGCTGGAAGTGCATATTGCAGATGAACATGAGCTCTGAAACATCATCTAACTCCTAGGTACTGTATTTTGTAAGATGGCTTGTTTACCACAGGAAGAACCTAGCAGGGTCTTGTGACCTAAAATAGATTGAAAATCACACAATCTATGTGGTCCTCTACTTATTCGGAACCAACTTATTCCCAAAATCCAAATCACAACATTACGATCAGAAATAGAATTCATAGATTTTTTTTTTTCTGGACTATTATACTCAGTACGTTCATCAGAAACAATAGAACTGATTAATAGTATGTTAGAAATACTGGCAGAGAAAATACAGCCTGAGAGAATTATTAGAGCATGTCAAGCCACACTGACATACATACCACATGAATCAGAATGGTGTGGATGGAATTTAAGTGAGAGAACAAAATGGAAATGAGAGAAAAGAAAAGTGGTAGGCCAATGGGGGAGGAAGAGAAATCCTTCCACTAAAAGCAGAGTGGAGCACACCCTTGTAATCCCAACACTCTAGGAGTCTGAGGCAGGAGAATCACTTGAGCCCATGAGTTTGAAACCACTCTTGGCAAGATGGTGAGACTCCATTTCTACAAAAAAATTTTAAAAATTAGCCAGGCATGGTGGTGGACACCTGTAGTCTCAGCTACTTGGGAGGCAGAGGTGGGAAGAGCCCTTGAACCCAGGAGTTTGAGGCTGCAGTGGGCTGTCATTGTACCACTGCACTTCAGCCTGGGTGACACAGTAAAACCCCATCTCTATAAAAATAAAATTTAAAAAAGAAAATAAAAAATAAATAAAAATAACAAGTATAAAGGACTTATAGCCATAGGAACAAAGTAAATGGTGTTTTTCTTTTTTTTTCTGAAAACCTAGCAAAGGAGTAGTTATGAGACACATACACAATCATGGGAGAGAAACTATGAAACTCAAAAAAGTAATGCATTCTCAGAACTTTAAACCTAGTGACGAACACAATGAAGTAGAACATATCCTCCAGCTACTATTGGTGGTGAGGCCACACCCCCTACATTCCTCTGACTGCAGGAGCAGAAACCTGAGTCTGTCTCCCCTCCACACAGGCTTGCTTTCTCTTACTTCTAGGCATTTTTTATCTTTTTTCTTTGTTTGTTTTTCTTTTTGGGGACTTGAAAAACTGTAACCAGTAAACCAGCACTCTATTCTTGTAAAGTAGCCAACTCTATACTCCTCCTCATTCTACAGATGAGGATCCAAAGACAGGGCGTTTGGAGGCATACAGAGAGTAATTAAACAGGCTTTCTGCTTGCTTTCCTCCCTCCTTTTGTACATTGCTTTTGTCTCCAGAGGAGAAGTGAATGCAGATAGAGACCCCTCCGGATCCCCCCGGACATCTGGAAAAGCACTGTGGTATATGCTGTGAACCACTCCCAACAGGCTCAACTTCTGTTGGACTCACCTTGGAGTCACCATGATGGTAGTTCAGAAACAAGGCAGTTAAATCCACACTAAGCAGCTACCATGTGCCTGACCTGATGCCCACCCAATCAACTAGGTAAAATCACGTGGTTCACAAGGGTTGACTGAAGTGGTTAGTTGGCATCGTTTAAAACTAATCAAGCTTGTTTCTAGTTCTGGTCACAATTATAGCTGTGTTTTTAAGCTAATCTGCTGAGAACGGAGAACATGTAGGCTATACTGGGGTGTGTCTATTTTTATTTGCTATTCCAACTGTATACTTTTAACACTGAATCTATCTCTATCTGCTTCAGAGATATTTTACCACAGATCTGATTGCAATAGGAAGTAGCAACCACTATAAAGTAACTTTTATCCTTGCGAAAATATAGCCCTTAAGAAGTTAGTCTTAGGGTATGATGCCATTTTTATTTTTTGGTATGAATGGTTATATGCCATTGCCCATTATTACTTATTTATTTATTTTGAGACGGAGTCTCACTCTGTCTCCCAGGCTGGAGTGCAGTGGTGCGATCTCTGGTCACTACAAGCTCTGCCTCCCCGCTTTTACACATTTCTCCTGCCTCAGCTCCGGAGTAGCTGGGACTACAGGCATGCACCATCTACTAATAGCAGATCCAATATTCATATTTCTCAACAAAACGGAAAAAGTTAGGTTTACTACTTTTCAGCAGTAGCTCCTTGTATTCTAGTTTGCTACTAGAAATAGCCAACTAGAATTACCAAACAACAGATGTTCCTGGAAGCATCTTACATACTGCAATCATTGGAATCTTTACTACTACTTTTTCCTTGATCTCTTAATCCTTTTGCCTTCCTTTGTCTTTATAGACAAATCTTACCCAATTTTAAAGACTGCTTAAATTCTATTTATTCTAATATCTTCCATTTCCCAGATACAATTTTCTCTCCCCTAAGTCTGTTTGTCATTTATTAGGCTTAAATGCACACTACCTTTTCTTTTTCAAAACTTTCTGTTCTTTGTTATAGAAAATTCAAAACATCCAAAAGAGCCCTAGAAAATAAAATGCTATTACTCAAATACACTGTCCAGGAAGTTAGAATACCTCAATAAATGGTATTTATAAATGTCTAGTTTTCAATATTTTCTCGAAAATATAGTGATTTTAATCCATTTGAATTTGTTAGAAAAAGGATAATCTTTTCCCATTTGACTTTGTATTTCTTTCATCACAAGTAAGGCTGAAAAATTTCTAGGTTGCTCTTGGCTTCCTGGCTTTTTGGGGGTAATACCAGCTTAAGGTCTTTGTCTTTTTTTCCCTGGGGTTGCTCCTTTTTCATTACTATTATTGCTATTAATTATAGAATCTTTACATATTGTGCAAAGCATCTATTTGTCATACATGTTACAAATATTTATTGCAATTTTTAAGTTTCATTAGACTGCTTTACTGTTTAAGTATAAATTATTTAATGTAATCTGTTTGAAAATAAATTGAGATTCCTAGTATAATGGTAGATTGTGTTGTAAAAGACCTACCCTAGGAAAAATACTCAATAAATATTCTTAAAGCAGCATATATCAAAGATTATCAAGTAAGAGTCAAGGAAAGTAAAAAAAAAAAAGTCAAAGAAAAAAATCTGTACCACAACAGGGTAGAAAGCAGTGAATTTCTTAGGATAAAACCAAAAACTGACCATATCCAGAAAGTGTAAGATAAAATTATAATATGATTAAATATCTTATCAAAGACAAAAGTAGCTTGGAAAATATGAACTACAAAATATACTTAAAAGGAACTTAAGGTTAAAACAATCAAAGTTAAAGTACACTTAAGAAAATTCCAGGATTAAAAATAAAATAATAAAGAGTATGTGAGAAGTTGAGACATCTGAAGAATGAAGAATGAGATCCAAATTTCTGAACAAAAAATAGTATAGTTGATTATTTCAGAAATGAAAAAGAAACAGGACTAGAAATAGCATCTTTGATTCTCATGTACTATATAACAATAAGAAACTGAATCCGAGAGCCTCATTTTCAAGAAAATATACAAATGAAGAACAGTATTCTATGTACTTTTAAGAAGACAGTGTAGTCTATTATAAGATATAAATCAGACTTCTTTGTGTTCCTCTATGAAAAAGTAAAAGCGTAACAATAATGGAAGAACATATATTCAAAACTGAGGTATTGTTAGTTTTCACTTGTTCATGAAAATAAGACATTCTTATCCTTTGAAAGACTTAGAAAATTCACTAAAGATATTCACTCCAAAATCTGCTGGAGAATTAATAAAGTATTGTACTAATTACCAAAGTAAATGCTACTCATTTGAAGACATAATTAAAGAACTCTGTGAATTACTGCTAATAATGTTAACTAATTTAGAGGATTCTTAAGACTTCATTATGAATGGAATAAGATATAGGATGAAACTGCATATGAAGCCATGAAGGGCAAAATTCCTTGTCATTTATAAAAACTTGAGAAAATACAGAATTAGAAATGTTGTATACTATTTTGCAATAGACATTGATGATTAAAAATTGAGTGACACACTTTTAAATTATTTAAAGATAGAAGAAAACATGGCAAATTTCACACAAAAATTAAAAAAGCAAAAAAAAATTACATCACAAAAAGCTACAAATAAAAAGTGAAATAAGTAGGAAGAGATCAAAAATAGGAATTACTACATTAAACATGAAACTGTCTCCCTCACCTCATTTAAAAGTCAGAAATTCTCAGACTGCATTTAAAAATTCAACAAGTGGCTGCTTACAAAGCAATATGTCATTTAAAGACTAAAAATAAGAAATTCACAAAGATCTATCAATCAAATCTGAACAAAAGAATAGTATGGTTGGTAATATTAACCGAAATAGAATTTAAGGCAGTAAGCACTACATTCGATTAAAGAAGATTATCATACCATTATAAAAGACAGTCAATCAGAAGCAAATCACAACATCATATTTTCATTGAGCAAATACTGTACTTTAAAACATTTTTATTTTTACATTATCTATATCAAGTCATATTATGAGCCAGGCACTACACTGAGCACTGTGAATGCAGATGTGAATAAGACCCTCCCCTGAAAGTTCCACAGTCTAGGAAAGAAGAAAGGTATCTAAACAGGTAACTGCTGAATACAGAGGGTCCTGGAGTTACAATGGGGTTATGCCCTGATAAACCCATTGTAGGTTGAAATGATGGTAAGTTGAAGATGCATGTCACACATCTAATCTAGCAGATGTCATAGCTTAGCCTAGCCTACCTAGAGCATGCTCAGAACACTTACATTAGCCCACAGTTAGGTAAAATCATCTCCACGAATCCTATTTTTTAATGAAGCATTGAATACCATGCCTCATGGAATTTACTGAATACTGTCCTGAAAGTGAAAAACAGAATGGTTGTATGGGTAGTCACATATGCAGCCAAAAGCACATTGATTGGGCCTGAAGAATATTTGAGGAATTGAACTAAAATTAATTGCTGGATGATGGGAATGTGACAGCGACAGGGTCATCAATTTCTGTCTCTTCTGATGAGGCTGGAGAATAGCTGGTAGAAGGCACTGGGGCACCGACACTTGTTGCTGGTTTAGTAGGCATAGCGTGTTTCAGGAAGATACCAGGTTTGACTGTATAGTTTCTTCTTTTCATTATTTATTTCCCTACGACAAGCAAGAGCGTCCTGTAGCTGCCTGTCAGCTCTTGCACATCTCTTGTCATTGATGTTCATTCTTTTAACATCCCTGTGCCACTGCTGATAGTGGCAAAGGCCTCCGCCAATTTCTTTTCTGTAAACTTTATTAATGCCTCAGGTAAATCTTCTTCTACCTCCCTTTAGCCTCAACTTCTTTACTTCTTTCTTCTGCCAGTTCAATCAGCTCCTCATTGGAAAATTCTCCAGCCTCAATGCCAACAAGCTCATGAATAGCCTCTTCATCAGTGTCTAATTCTAGCTGTTCCTCAAGTAATAAGACTTTATTACTTAATATTTCATTCATAGCAAAATATTTATTAAGTCTTTGAACATGTTCACATACGTCTTCAAAATTTTCTTACAAATCCTGTTCACAAATTGCCATGTGGCTTCTTTCCATGGTTTAGGGATGTTCTGGACAGGATTTGGAATGTTAAGCCCTTTCCAAAGCTCTCAGAGCATTCATCCAGATTCAATCACTTTAACAGTTTTTACAAATATTTGGTGTCAAGAGTACGCTTTGAATCCAGCTGTTGCACGTTGGTCCACTGGTTGAATGAGTTTGGTTGTGTCCCATGGCAAACCTTTACATCAAGATGCATACTGCTGCTATGCTATAGATACCCTTGGGCATTGTCTAAGATCAGAACAGTCTTGAATGTAATGTTTCACCTCCAATATTCTTTTGCTTGTGGATTAAAACAGTTCAAAACTCAATTTTCAAGCAATGCTGATTTCATCTAGGTTTTCCTGTTATGGTGGTAATACATTGGAAGTGTATGCTTGCTCACATTTTTTAATGCTCTAGGGTTCTCTGAGTGGTAGATTAAGAAAGGCTTTAATTTGAACCCTGCAACATTTCTAGCCAAAAGCAGCCTTACATGGTCTGAGGGTGCCTTGAATCTTGGCACTGTCTTGGACTCTTCATGAATGTATGTATGCTCTGGCATAAGCTTCCAGAATAAGCTCAATTTATCAACGCTAAATATTTGTTCTGGCAAATATTTATCATCTGCAATTATCCTATGCACTTTCTGTACTGGCGCTTGCTGCCTCACTACTGACCTTCACATTGTGACACCTACAATTATGACAGCTTTTGAAGAGTTGGAATTACCCTGACTTGTTATAAATGTTTGCATGTACGTAAGATCATTGGTACACTTTTGTAGTATATCAAAACAGCTTCTTATCTTAGCCTGACTCATCATTAGACTAAGCGGTATGTGGTTATGAATCTGGTTTTCCACTCACATGATAACTAAGGTTTCCAAAGCATCAATCAGCCTAGCTCTTTTCCTAGCTCTTTTCTTCATGAAGAGTGGATTTCACTGATGCTGACAGTTTCATTATCCCTAATTTGTTTCTTATCCTTCGTGATGGTCAAAATCATGGATTGTGAAAGTCCTAACTCACATGTGATGGCCATTACTGGCTTGCTGCTTTCATGCTGGGCAATTATTTTGAGTTTCATCCTAAAAGTAACTGTCTTCTTCTTCTTCTCACCAGAAGCAGATGACACAGATGGGCATTTCATAGACATCATAGGATGGGAAAACAAAAATCATCACATCCAAAAATGCTGACCACACAATACACTAGCGCATTGGTTGCTTACCCTCCTGATCCTGTGGCTAACTGGGAGCTATGGCTTCCTACTGCTGCTTAGCATCTCAAAAGAGAAAAGATCAAAATTTAAAGTACAGTTTCTTCTGAATGTGTATCACTTTTGCACCACTGTAAAGCCAAAAAGTAGTTATGTCAAACCAATGTAAATCGGGACTGTCTGTAACTTGGTAAATAATAATAGAAACAGTGAGAAGTATATGCAAGATAAAGACCTAGCGTGGAGAAGGCAGTGACTTAATGAGGTGATGACAGGAGGGAGTATCAGAGAGGGTCATAGATGAAGATATTTGGGGAGAAATTTAAAGGATGATAAAGTTTCTTTAGGTCAAAAAAAGGTCAAAAAAAGGAGTAATTCCAGGCAGAAGAAAGAAATGGTGAAAAGGCATGACACATACAGGGACGTGAGAAAACATCTGGAGTATAAAGAGCAGGAAGAAGAATAGTGAGATTTAAGGCTGGAAGGCAGAAAGGAAAACATTACAAACAAAGAAAGTCAGGTAAGCAATGTAAGTATTCTGAACTCTCTTCTGTAGAGAGTTGGGAGCCTAAGATCGGTTTTGTCCAGGGAATGAGCTGGGTTTGCATATAAATGGAGCACTCACCTGTGAGCCTGGGGAATTGACTGACCTGAGCTCAGATTGGAGTTGGGAAGGCTTTGGAAATGAGCTATGTTCCCCCACTGTGGAGGTGGAGAGGAGGAATGGATTTGAGATATACACGTGTGTGTGTGTGTGTGTGTGTGTGTGTGTGTGTGTATGTGTGTATAGATAGATAGATAGATAGATAGATAGATAGATAGATAGATCTTTTTTTTTTTTGCTTTTTTTTGTTTGTTTTTTTTTTTTTGAGACGGAGTCTTACTCTGTTGCCCATGCTGAAGTGCAGTGACGTGATCTCAGCTCACTGCAACCTCTGCCTCCCAGGTTCAAGCAATTCTCCTGCCTCAGCCTCTCGAGCAGCTAGGACTACAGACATGCTCTACCACACCCAGCTAATTTTTATAATTTTTTTAGTAGAGACAGGGTTTCACCATATTGGCCAGGCTGGTCTCGAATTCGTGGTCCACCCGCCTCAGCCTCCCAAAGTGCTGGGATTACAGGCATGAGCCACCACGCCTGGCCGCGAGATATATTTATGTTACAAAATTTGACAGTGCTTGATGTCAGGTGAGGTGACAACACCCTACTTTTCTTACTTATAAAAGTGGAGGAATTGATCAACTGAAAAAAAAAAAAAGAAAGAAAGACTAGGGAAAGCAGGTTTGGAAGAAGACAAGGAATTTAGATATGAACAGCCTGAGTTGAAGGTCTTGGTAGGAATCCAGGCAGAGAAGTCCACTTGGTTTCCTGGGAAGAGAGGTCAGTGGGCACTAAGAAGTGGAATGTATGGGAATGGAGAAACTCAAGGGGATAGACTGGAAAAGCAGGTAAAAGGCAGCAGTTCTTGGGTAGAGATGAGCTTCATCAACATAAGGACTGAGCTGATGAAGAAAAAAGTGAAGAAGAAACAGTGATGAGAAAAGTTAGAGGTCAGGAAAGAGACTGGCCATGGAAGTCAAGGGGGTAGAGACGTCCCCTGTGGAAAGGTCAACAATGTTAACTGCCAGGAAAGGAAAATCAACCACAGTAGATGTATCTAGTGCCAAACACATTGGCAAAAACTGAAAATACTCTGAAACACAGTATAAAAGGAATTAAACCCCCTCAAGCAGGGAATAAATCTGTACTCTAAAGTATTTTTGCTATATTCGGCAGAAAATCAAAATTCAATAAATACAAAATTAGAAATGTATTTTATACATTAATTTCACTAATGTAAAGTCAGTAAAATTACAAATTAATGCCGTTCAGTATCAGCAGAAAACTTTAAAAAAATCCTTGTGATCAGTATTTCTAAATATCAGTTTGATCAGGACTGAAATAAACTCACCTTAGACACAATGCTAATGAAAGCACAGAGGGACATTCTTGAATTGTTTCTATTAGTTAAAAAGGGAAAAGTAATAAATTTTAATTCTTGAGATCTGTTAGAAAGGAAAATAAAAGGAAGGAAATAATAAAGATAAAAGGAGCAATAAATATATTAGAAGCCATTAAAAATCAGAATAATATAAACAAAGAGTTGGCTCATAGAAGAGTATAATAAAACAGAAAAGTCACAGGCAAATTTTTTTAAAAGCAAAAACCTATAAACAAGGAAAATTGGAACAAGGAAATACACTGTAAGAGCCACAGAAAGAAATAATGAAAATCAGAGAAAATGTTAGTCTAATGACCAATACCTTAAGATAATAGATTTCAAAGTCTCCATTTACTTAGTGATTTGTTATTTTTATCTATTAGGATGAATAGTATTGGTCACATTCTACTGTTTTTTAATTTTTTAATTATTTCTTTTTTTTGAAGGAAAACACTTATTTTAAGCATTAGAGAAAGAAATTCAAGCTTAGGTCTTTCAGACACCATAGCTTTGGTATAACTCCTCTACTCCATGGTCTGCGATACCTACACCTGTCTACTTGACCTTTCAGTGTCTCACATACCAGGATCTTTCTATATTTGCCAGCACAGATATCCTCTCTACCTGCAGTCTCTATCTCTGAGCCCTGTTGCTCAAGATAGACTCTTGGAAGTTTTTCTCCTACTCACAGTCCACCATTTCTCTAAACCTCTGTTTGTAGCTAACTACAACAAATTTTATTTCTGTACCTCCATGTTTTTCCTGTAACCTCAGGCCTTTTTCATATTCTCTGTGGAATCCTATACACGACCCCTAAACTTTCTCCCTCTGTGTAGATCTACTCACTCATTTTTCGATAGTGAAACGTGCTCTGAAGTATCCTCTTCAGCTGTGTACACAAGTACTGCAGATGGGAATGTTGGAAATCAATATTTTACTGATAATATTTATCTGGTTTGTTTGCATCCATACTTCTAGCTTATTGAAAGCACTTGAATATTGATTCTGTCACCATTTTATTAATTTTCTCCAAGTCTGGCGTCATTAGCAAATGTGATGAGCATGCTTCCTGTCATTGTGAAGGTCTTTGATAACAGCGATGAGCTATATAGACACGGCCAAGAACAGCACCCAGAGGAATGACATGAGGAGTCAGCCTCTCCATTGATATCAATACATTAATCAATCCATCCGGAGATAACTGTTCCATCAGATACAAATCCACTTGTCTGTCCTGTCATCTGGCCCACATTTATCCATCTTGTTCACTAGGCTATCAAGAGATACTTGAAAAATGTTTCCTAAATTCTAATTATGCAATGCCTGTAACCTTCCCTTGAAACATGGCATAAACAAAAGTGCATAGATCATGATATCAGCCATTTGTATTTTAGGGTCAATTTCTTCAAACTATCTTGCAATGAATTACGGAAGATTTCTTCTCACCTAGAAAGGCCATCAAAATAGAAGTAAGGCCAGCATCGAACGCGTTAAACTCAATAATACTTATATTTAAATTGAGCTTATTTGGCACACTTTACATGCAATCATATTTCCATCTTGTTCCTACTTTGAAATGTTCATTCTAAATTTTCAGTTTGAAGACAGATGTCCACGAATGAAAATATAGACACCACAAAGTATTTATGTCAAATGTCAAACTTGGTACATGTTCTTTCTTATAAAACAACCAACCAGTAGAGTCCAGCCAAGGACCTATGGAGGGCGAATTAATCCTGACACAGGATATGGCTAATCAAGCAGCTCTCAAGACGATTTGACATTTGTTATGTTCTTTTCTGGATTTACAATTTTTTAGTTCTGTCTTATTTTCTGACTCTGTTCGTACTGGAATAAAAACACAATAGTAAATGTAGTTCTTTTTAAATAGTGAAAACTATAAAATTGGGAGGAATCATAATTTGCTACAAGGTAAGATGAGAGAGAATTTGCCAGAGGATTTGGAGAATTAGGGACGTGTATAAAGACTAATGGAAAGTTCAACAAGCAGGTCATGCTAACACTACTTAAGTAGAGTAAGAGTGCTGGGGCTAAGCATGTATTGGTTTATGAAAAAAGCAAAACGAATGACCCCAGGTTTTATTTCCTTTCTTTACCAATCAATAAAGTTACTTATGCAAGACAGGATGGACACACAGAAATTATAGAAAGCAAACATAGGCCGGGCGCGGTGGCTCAAGCCTGTAATCCCAGCACTTTGGGAGGCCGAGACGGGTGGATCACGAGGTCAGGAGATCGAGACCATCCTGGCTAACACGGTGAAACCCCGTCTCTACTAAAAAATACAAAAAACTAGCCGGGCGAGGTGGTGGGCGCCTGTACTCCCGGCTACTTGGGAGGCTGAGGCAGGAGAATGGCCTAAACCCAGGGGGCGGAGCTTGCAGTGAGCTGAGATCCAGCCACTGCACTCCAGCCTGGGTGACAGAGCGAGACTCCGTCTCAAAAAAAAAAAAAAAAAAAAAAAGAAAGAAAGAAAGAAAGCAAACGTAGGCATAGGGAGATTAATACAATATAAATTAAACTTAGGGGTGGGACTATGCTGTCTATATTATGTCTAAGGAAGAGCACTGAATCCCAGGTTTGTAAGATAAGTAATGACAAAGAAAATACATGAGACGGGCATGAGAAACAGGAGGCCACATTCTAAGAAGGATAAAATAACGTGCCCTGTTGGCTCCATGTCTTGTAGAAGACAAGACTTAAGAAGATTCTGGATGGGTATCTGTATACTATACAAGTTCAAACATAACAGAAAAAACTAACTTTGTGATATATTCGGTGCATTATTTGGTTTCTTCAATAATTATAAAATGAATAGCATCATGTTTTTCTAATTGCAAACATAAAAAAACTAATGAAAAACCATAACAGCTGCTAATTTGCCTTCCCAGAAACATTCTTGTTAACAACATGGTTTTCTCTTTTAAACGAGATAGTTTTTTACGTAAAGTAAATGACCTTTGGAAGATTTGCCTCAAAATTAGCCACAATGTCCCAGATTGTAATTAGGCATGTGACTTTTTGAGTCTCGTATTTATTCCTTTTGTACCTGAATTTATTTTCCAATCATTTTAGAATTGTTCTTTGGAATTAGCATTAAATTCATCTAATGTATCTTGCAACCTGAACTGCCACTTGCTTTCTACTAAAAGCTTTGAAATATGATCAGGAGATTTTATCGCAGAAAGGATTTGCATTGTTTAGCAAATGTGATACTGTCAGGGTACAACAGAGCAATTGTAATATTAAACTGTTTATCAATTTCAGCCCCACTTATCATTCTGATCATGTTTTTAATTCCTCCCAGCAAGAAGCTGCCATAACTTTGGACTAATTACAGAATGCTGCTCCTTGACCTTGACTTTTTCCAGTCTTTATCCTTAATTGCCGCACAATGCTTTAAGAAAACACTTGTCCATGGAATTAGACTCTGGCATTTCAAATGTTTCTAAAGTAAATAATTTAGTTCCAGCTACCTGTTTACTTTAGGTGGTTACTCCTTCAAGTACTCTAATCTGGCATCATTTTACTGCACAAAGCTTTTTTGGTACACTTGAAAGAAACTGTATATCAACAATAGATTATAAATATAATTAAAATTAGACCTTATGACATAGAACAATGTCCCGTTGCTATAGTATTCTCCAGTGATTTGTAATTTTAAAAGTGTTTTACAACTGTCTTACTGGTTATTGGACACAGTTCTTCAATGACTTAGATCATTTGTAATTGAAAGGGGATGGTGAAAGTCCCAAATAGAGTGGAACACCATGATTTATCCCCCCTGCTTTGGGTTTTTCATTCAAATTCAGTGAAAACTTCTCTGACTGTCCCATACAATGAAAATCCTTCTCTCTATCTCTTTCTTCATTTTATTTTTTCTTCATAGTACCTTTCATAATCTGACAAATTATTTATTTTACTTATTCACTTGATTTACTGTGTAACTTCTTTCCGCAAACTCTCATTAGACTTTACATTTCATGCAGGCAGTAATTTTCTAAGGGTTTAAATCCCTATGCTAGCTTTAGAACCTAGAAGAGGGACTGACACATAATGGACACTCAATATGTATTTGAAGAATTAAGAAATAAAAAGTTTCCTATTTACTTATTTATTTATCATGTATAATTAAAAGTTTCTTATGAGCTTTAATATATAAAGGAACAATGACTCCCTTTTATATATTCAAGGGCACATTACAGAAGCCACATGTCATGCTTATAGAAGGAGAAAATTCATCACCTAACAAGTTTTCTTCTCTTATCTATTGTCTGGTGGGGAAGGGAAGGAAAGTCCATTGTGGGAGATTCTAACAATTTTTTCATGAATTTACGTACATTTCAACTAATGGGAAAGGCACTGTTGGCCATAGTACTTCCATATCTAGCTATCTACAAGACGTCTCCAGTAGCAGCTTCCTTTTGTCCCATCTCATCTCTGACCTCTGTATTGGGTAACTGGCCAGAATGTCATTATATCTTTACTGAAAACCATTGATATCTCGTGTGTGTGTGTGTGTGTGTGTGTGTGTGTGTGTGTGTGTGTAAAATCAAGTACACTTGGAATTTAAACCATCATTGTGAGTTCTTTTGGAGAACAGATGAAAACAAAAACAGGTTTTATGTGAACTGGAGAATTACTAAAACAGTGAACTTTACAATGGCAGATAGGAAGGAAATAAGCATAGTCCTTTCATAAAGTATCAGAATGTGTAGAATTCAAATCTGTTTTTCTTTCTTTCAAACTGTCCAGTTCACAATCCGAAATTCTAATATGACCTCCCATGAGGGGTGCTTTACCTCCCCTCCTTTCTCTCCTACTCTAACCCCCCTTGTCTCTACCTCTGAGAATTATTGCGTGATGGAAGTGTTCATTATTATAATGTTAACCATGAGGATTAAATGCAGAATGGAAAAATGCTGACAACCTCTTTGGCTCCGTTTTAAAGTCATTTCTAAGTAAATAAGCGTTATATGGATTTTAATTTTGTTTTTAAAGTAATATGGGAAGCTGTAGTCTGAAAATGGCTTAGAAGCTATGGGAAACTAACATATGGGAAAAAACTGTCATGAAATGACCCAAATCATTCTTTATGGTCACTGTACTTTCAGAAAACATGAGTGATCACTTTACCAAGCCCGACCAGATACCACTATTCAGAACAACTTCTGTCTACTGTAGGCCAAAGTCAAGGATATTCAGCTTATTAATGATGAAAAACCTAATATATGAAAATCTAACAATGATAATAATAAGGTATATATCCACTCAGACATTCCATTGGTCTGAAGATATATTCGAAGGCTATTTAGCGGGCATTGAGCCATATTACATGAAGCACTAGCATTTTCCTTAACTTAGATTGCATTGTGTTGCTATTTGCAAATATTAAGAACAGGAAATTCACTGATATCCTATGTCGTATCAAGTAGTTTGTCCAGGTAAAAAAGTGGTTGGTAATCTGGCACAAGTTGTAGACATCTTTAGTCTGAAAATATAAGAAGTTTGAGGAGCATGACATCAAGTGAGTTTTCAGTGTTGCTTCAAGTCTAAGGCTTCATAATTCCGAGTATTTAAAAAACATACTTCGCTTGATTATTAAGGAAAAGCTGATCTTATAAAAAGCTTTGAGACTAACAGTAAATTCAAATGTTCTGTAAAGACATCCAAAATAAATATAATGTTTTGACAAAGCTATTTTCTAGAGTACAGAGACCTACCAATCAACATTTTCACAAAACAGGAACATTTTATAAAAAATTATATTTGTTCACCTACTTTTTCTAGGAATAATGGCCCTGATAATTTTTAAGAAGAAACATATTTTTTTCACAAAATTATTATTCTCTCATCTTCTATTGTAAAAAAGAGCTTTCGGGAGTCTCTCAAGATGTAGTGAAAGCAGGTAAAGAGATGGTGACTATACTTAATTAAATTGCATTTTCTAAAAATAAATAGATGAATGTTGAACTTTGATTGTATTCCTTTCACTCCTTTTATCAAGTGTTCCAAGTATTTTCTACCAATGATTATGGTGCTCCTGTTGTTTTTAATTGAAGTACCTTTGAGAATGGGGGCTATCTATCTTTAATGTACTTTAGCAGATTAGAAAACATGACACAGTTGTAGGAAAAATCTTAAGCACTTTCATCAAAGCCTTAATTAAATGAGTAATATGCCTTCTTATTTTAAAGGTCCTCTCAGGTCACTATAAATCCATTAAGAGATCACTTTGGTCTTCTTGCTTGAAATAAATCTGTATCAACCAGGATTCTAGTTTCTACAAATAGTTGTTTGTTCAACTTAGTTAAGCCAATGATAGTGCAATGGCCAAGCAATGCATGCAGGATGCTCTGAAGCACACATTCAAGGTAAACAGCAGAAAGAAAATAAAAAGGCACAACTAGAGTTGCAGAGAAAAACAAAAGTAAGGTGGACACAGAATGTCTGCAATGGCATCTTGGAAAATGTAGGAGGTCAACCTAGTTCATTTCCTCATTCCTTTTATCTTTATTTTCTCAGAAAACTGTACAAAACGTAATAGGAAATTGTTTCCTTTTCTGAGTTTAGCTAACAGAAGTGGGCATTTCTCATGCTATTGAGTCCATTTAATATGTATCAGAGTAAATGAGAACCTTAACAGTGTATTTTGTGAATGTCATGATTTCAGAAGCGCATGTACCTTCCATCCAAGAAAAAAATTGAAAGACATATTCAAAATTCTTGCCATAAACACTAATCAGTATCCTCTATCTCGGTGCAAATGATAATATATTTCTTCAACAGGTAAATACATCAAATGCATTTGTAGCACAAAATTAGAGGGCTATATTTATTTAAGCATCAGATATTTTAATTTAAGAATTAATTTATATATTTCATTTTCTTGATTGTGCCTGATATATATATAATATATATATATATTGTTGCAGCTTGGAAATTTGTAGTTATTATGTAAAAAGAAGACGGAAAATGCCACATCTCTACCCCTATCAATTACCTGTTATTCAGACTGTTTTCTAATCAATATTCTATTCATCACTATCATTAAAGAGCAGTGGCATGCATTCTCTTGAACTGAAAATTATATTGGAGCATATTAAAAATAGATGTATGTATATGGCAACGAGACATAATAGCAGTCCTGTTACTCATAGTTCATGGATGTCAGTGTGCTGTCACACATATTTAGGAGATGAGAATTTGTTGTAAAAGTTTCCCACACATTTAAAGTTTTGATATATAGCATTTTGAAATTCCTCACATTCATCTCTAGTTTCAAGAGAGCTTTCAGCTCCTAAGGGTCTGGTTATATTCATTTAACATGTGACTGTCTGGGCCCCTGAGAGCCTTCCGTAATATGGAATGTGCCTTTTTTAGCAAAGAAAGATGATAAACTCTTCTAGAGCCAAATGCTGTCTGGAAGTTGAGAATGCCAAGAGTACAGCACCCTCTTTCCGTTTAAAAAATCCTTTTCAGGATGTATACTTTATCTTTTTAAGATCAATTTTCAAGTGATATTGGTCTCGTAGAGAAGTTATAAACTGTCATGTCTATAGGCAAAAGGAACAAGACCCTTGGACAAGTCATTTAACTTCAGGTAAAATATGACTTACTTTTCAGAATTAATTAGCCAAATAATGGATGCAAATATCCAGCATAGAGATGGATCAGATCCTCCAGACAAATAGTACAGAACATACACTGCAAGACTCCAGCCATTCATATAGTCCATAATACAATGGTATCCGCTAGAATGCATCAGGAAGCCTTGTTCCAGGTAGTGATTATTATTTTGGCTTTGAAAATTGACCAGGCATTAACTTAGAAGATGAAGGACAAAATGGAAGTGTATCTAGCTTTTCAGATGAATCAATTTCATGATTAACCTGGCAAAGGTTAATAAAAGAAGACTGTCATCCCTTACTCATCACCTTCTGTCTATCCTTGGACATCTTCTTTTTTTTTTTTTTTCTTGAGATGGAGTCTTGCTCTGTGCACCCCGTGGCTCACTGCAACCCCCACCTCTTGGGTTCAAGCGATTCTCCTGCCTCAGCCTCCTAAGCAGCTGGGACTACAGGCGTCCGCCACCACATCCAGCTAAGTTTTGTATTTTTAGTAGAGATGGGGTTTCACTATGTTGGCCAGGCTGGTCTCAAACTCCTGACCTCGTGATCTGACCACCTCAGCCTCCTGAAGCTCTAAGATTACAGGTGTGAGCCACCACACCCATCCTGAACATCTTCTTCACATAAGACTTTGGAGTCCCAGGTACAGAAACCATGTATGCATGAAATAGTTAATTAAGTTTTCTTGAATTAATATTATAGGCTCCTTATTTTTCCTTTACATTACAAAACATACAACAGTAAATATCTTTATTGACACAAAAATCATTATCACCAAATGAGATGCATTGGTAAAAGGAAAAATACACATACACATATGGACAAAACATGTCAACAATACCAGACTATGTGTTAATCTTATGAGGTAAGATGTAAGGTCTACTCATTAAAAATATTAGGGGAAAACTTGTAATATGAATTGGAATTAATATAATTTAGTGCTTTATTTATTATCTACTGTATTTCAGGAAGATTTCAAATGGTTTATAAACCACTATTAATCATTAATAGTTATTAATTGTGTAGTTTCTCTGTATTTTTTTGTTTGTTTGTTTTCCACATGAAGCAAAATGAGAAAGGGAAACATATAATTACAATAATCAGGCAATTGGTTATTTTTAAAATCTTTCATCAGAGCTAATTTTCATTTGCTTATTTTTGAATATATTAATTGGCTCATTATTTTTATATTTACAATATCACCATCACAATTTGTTGATTTTTAATATACATAGTCTATCCTTGAAACTATTCCAATAAGTTACTAAAAATGTCTAAACCTAGATTCTACTTTGATTAAAAAAAAAAAAAAAAGCAATGAAATTCTTCCTCCCAAATTAAAATTTCTGAATTTTATGTGCCCCAGTGAGGGAACAGGGAATGGTTTTCCAGTCCCTCAAAAGTATGCATAATTGTTCAATGCTCTTCACCCAGATAAATAAGAGAGCAAGTCAATCTGTCACTCAGATTGCTCAGGTTCTACCATGTCTACTGTGGTTGCAGCTTTTGTTTAAGGGATGTACTAACATCACTGTGAAACAATAACTCTACAATTGTTCCCACTTGTGAGATTCTGCAAATGTTTTAATTACTAACAAAAGTACTACAAATTCAAAGCGATTTTAATGACTCCAAATTTGGGTTTTGAAGAGCTTTATGGTTCATTCATGTTTAATACAGTTTGTGGCTTATTTGTGGGATTTCCAGCCTTCAAGATACTTTTGTTTTTACTAAAACAACATTTTCATTTTTCAACCAAAAACTGCAGAATTCTAATCCTGCATTTCTGAAGAAGCTAAGGTTTAACACATGATGAATTCACTAACAAATATTTAAGCTGGCTAAACTTTAATGTTGGCTAGGGGGCCATTAGAGTATGTGGTTGTGGATAGCTTAATATTGCAGACCATGAATGAAAGAACACAGGATTTATATTAACTATCAAAATCAACTAAGAAGAAGAGCAAAGAAAAACATCCCCCATCATCTCACCAGTTCCTAAGCACAGTGAACCTGCCTCTTCATCAACCATTCCTTTTCTCTATCTCACCTACCTCAATGCCACGTAAATGAGTTTCTACCTCAGGGTATTGTCCTAGTGTGTTTCTGCCATTACTTACCCTTGGTTCTATTGTACTGCATGTGTTCTCACTAAAAGTATTTCTCATTAGTAAAATAACTGAATTTAATGGTACCATGAGATGGACTATGGCAATGGACTACCAACCACTTCATATCAACTCTTCAAGGACAACTAAGATCCCTGACCTGTCAGATTTTTTTTGGTTGTTGTTGTTTTGTTTTTGGTTTTTTAAATAAAAATTTCAAGTGTGATAGGTGATTTGCCTTATTTTATATATTTTTTTCAATATTTTATGCCTGATCGCATTATATAGACTACACTAGTTCACACTTAGCTTAAGCATCTAATACACAGTGATATTTTTCTAAAGATAATCTTGTGAATAGTAATTCTGTTTCTCTTTAGTCAGGATTTTACAATATATAAAACATTGTCATGAACCATATAAAAAAGCCAGATAATTTTTATTCTGAAATTTAGCCTGAACAATAACTTGTCGCATGGTAAACATATAATTGAAATACACAGTATTACTTATTAACGATTTTCTACAAAACCAGATGTATTCTTTATTATCAGATGATTCTTTCATATTTTAGAGTTTTGAGTCACAGTAAGATGAGTATAGAAAGATCATTTTCCTCCATTAGCAAATATAATATCACTTAAAGAGTACAGTCCTGAAATTTCCAAGTGGCATACTGGAAGTAATATAACCTATATAATTTATCTCTGACAATAACCAAATAGAGGAGAAGCTCTAGTCCGCCACATGCAATATGGTAGCCATTAGCCATGATATGGCTGGCCAAAATTGAGATGTCTTGTAAATGTAAAATACACACTGGATTTTCAAAGACTGGTACAGAAAAAAATATATAAAATTCTTGTTAATAATTTTCATACTGAAGACGTGGAAATGATATTATATATATATATATATTAGTTTAATCAAAATATTAAGAGTAGTTTCTCCTCTTTCTTTTCACCTTTTTAAAGTAGCTGCAACAAAATTTAAAATCATACACATGACTTGTATCGTATTTGTATTGGACAGCACTGCCATATAAAAAGACAAAATCCAGTGACACACCTGAGTCTATAATACATGATACCAAAGAGAGCAATTTCTTAAAATACATTTATTGAATTTGTTTCAAAAACCCCACTTATGCCTTTAATAAGCTATAGTTTTCCAGGAAATATATGTACTAAAAGATACTCTGCTGCTTGCTGAAGCCATAACTGCTTTGATTGCTCCAACACTGGAAACCTAATGACAAAACTCAATGACTGCTGGCAATAACACACAGCAATCTTTTTAATCATATCTCAATTAGCTTCAGAAGTTTCTCATTTCAGCGCTCCCAGGGGTCTCATTGCTTGTCTTTTTCACTTGAGATAAACAAAATCATCTGTCTTATATTCATCTCCAATATTTGTTTTTTTGGTGTGGTGGTGGTGATCTTAATAAGCTGCAGTTGCCGATAGGACCGTCAGCTGCAAACATCCTTGCTGATGCACAAAATGTCTCATTCCACCAGAGCACAACGGAAATTACTCCCTGGCTGTGAAGCAAGGAGCCGGCCTCCTACCTAGCATAAATTTGTAGGGACACATGGACATCACTTTGGAAAACTAGAGGACAAGGGAGATGTGATTTGCAGCATCTTTTTCCCTCAGAGTAGAAATCTGGGAATGCTGCACCTATCTATGATGGGAAACATTTAGAGATTTACTTTTTTTGCTTTGTTTCGAGTGGATGAAGGCATATGCTATTTATTCTTTCATTTATGCATTCATCAGTCACATCTATTGTGTGAAGGTGCTGGGAATACAGAGATGAAGAATATTTTATCTATGCCTTTAAGCATCTCACACCCTAAGTCACTTTCATTATTACACATATGTACAGTCCTTTTTTTTCTCAAATTACTTAGATTTTCAGAATTGATCTTCAAGACGAATGAGGGGCAGGCTTGCTTCAAAAAAATAAAAATGTGTTAATACGGCCCTTTCTTCCCTTTATAACTAGGTTTCCTTTATGTGAATATTCCATATTTGCATGTAATTCATGCTTACAACCATATCTATGATCCACACTCATATCTAGATGTACAATGGATGCCCATATGTGCATGTGTATCTATACTCCACACTTAAAATATACACCACATACACATGACTGAAAAAGTGAATACTTTAGTAACTATCCTTGGTATATGCAATAACTTTGATATAATTAATATTCCTTAGAATAGATGCTTGGTTTGCAAAGACCTGTAATTAGAAAGCTAACACAATGGTGGATATGTGAAGGAGGCAGAACCACCAAGCTGATTTCCAGCAGTCCGGGAATGTTCCATGACAATCCTCCTTCCATTCAGAAACCAGGTGCTCTTCAAGGCGTGGTGGCTCACACCTGTAATCCCAGCACTTTGGGAGGCTGAGGTGGGTGGATCACAAGGTCAGGAGATCAAGACCATCCTGGCTAACATGGTGAAACCCCGTCTCTACTAAAAATACAAAAAATTAGCCGGGCATGGTGGCGGGCACCTGTGGTCTCAGCTGTTCGGGAGGCTGAGGTAGGAGAATGGCGTGAACCCGGAGGTGGAGCTTGCAGTGAGCGGAGATCGTGCCACTGCACTCCAGCCCGGGTGACAGAGCGAGACTCCGTCTCAAAAAAAAAAAAAAAAAGAAACCAGGTGCTCTGTTCAAGACTAAAAGACTCGGTAAGCTTCCTACAGATTCTCCCCATTGACATCATTGCCATGGTGAGGATCAATCTGGCAAGACCTCAAAAACATGTGAGAGTTTGTGATGTAGTGTGGCTGCCACATTCCTGTTGGAAAAAGAATTCAGATCCGGAAAGAGCTGTAAAAGCTGATTCACTTGTTGACTGGTCCTAGCACTACCGCCGACTACAGACAACAGCCCTCTTGATTTTCTCCCTAGTACTGCAATGCAGGGAACAAGCACCCCTACAATCTCTGGCAACCTTTTCCTTCATTGTATTCCACTGTATCCCATGCTCCCTCATGACAAAGCCCTGTGGACCACAGAGCAACTGCAGAATCTAAACACGGTTTGCTTCTCTAGCTTTCATTTTTGTCCTGACCTTTCAAGAGGAATGCTGTCAACATATCATAATGGGCCCTCAAGTTTTACCACAAATTGCACATTCCAGCAAGGGGTGAGGTCCTGTTTTATTTCTTCTACAAGCCACCTGGATTTAGTAAGTCACTCCTAGGTCATCAACTTTTTGCTTTGAGAAAGGCCACAGTTAAAAACTCTCAAGTTCTGAGGACAAAGCTTGAAGGCTGCCAAAACAAGAAATGGTTTTACTCCCTCTCCAGCCTCTCCATGCTTACTTCTTTTTCTAGTTGACTATTCAACCTGAAAAGCTAGTGAGCAATATAATTAACTCAGTGTGCTCTAAAAACTAATGAAAACCTTAGACACTTTAGGGAGCCTTCTGAAGCACATATCAACCAGAGGCGCCATCAGATGTTTTGTTAAATGTGATCTCATGCAGTCTAGGCCACTTACTTACAATAAACGGCACAGAACAGGGGGTAGGCTCTGGGGGAGGGCCATGCTGGGTGACATCTCTGCTGGGGAAGCAGGAGGATTATCATAAATGCATTCAGGAACTAATATGCAATGAAACAGCATCAAGGACATTTGTAGAGTTTTGCAATTTGATGTTGAAAATCAAAAAGCAATGAGAGTGTGAATGTGATTTATTAAGGTCAAATTGTTATATTTTTCCACTCAATGCTGTTTATAAGACAGCTGGAACAGTCCTTAATATATTCAACTGTCTTGTTCCTTAATATATTCAACTGTCCTGTTCCTTAATATATGCAACTATCTTGTCTCCTGCACTTACTGAGTGTCTGGTATAGGAGAGGACCTGGTAGGAGTTTTGGGAGAGAAACCAGAGAAAGTTGATGTGAGCTCTGTATTCTAGATGGTGAGGGAAGCCATCAAGCAACTTGTGATGAAGTGAACATTTTATTAATACACATCTTAGGTATAGAAAGATCACAGCAGTGCACAAGTAAATGAGCAGTCCTGTGTAACCAGCACCCAGGACAAGAAGCAGAACATTACTAATGCCACAAACACTTCCTTCCCAATCATCAGGCCCCTGACTTCCAACAGAGATTGTCAAAAAATTTAACTTCCTGTAAATAAGCTCAGACACAATGGATGCTTCACTGTACCATTCTTGTGTTTGCCATTGTTTATAAGATATATCCATTTTTTTTTTTTTTTTTTTTTTTTTTTTTTTTTGCATATGGCAACTGTTTTTCCCATTCTTATTTCTGTTGGTATTCCACTGAAGGAATATACCCCACTTACTTTGTGTTGTTCCAGTTTGGGCTAATTTGAATAATACAGCCATGTGCACACATATGTAAGCATTTACGTTCGGTATATATCTAGCACTGGAATGGCTGAATCATAAGTTATGCTATGTTTAGCTTTAGTAGATCCTGTCCAATAGTTTCCCAAAATGGTTGTAACAATTTCTACTTTGAGAAATTGAGAATTCCAGTTGCTCCTCAACCCTGCCAACTCTTAGTGTTATCAAAGATGACACAAACCTTGAAAGACATAATGTTATCTTTCTCTTTTAGGCATTTGGATGAGCATACAGTGGTGCAATTACTGAGGGCTTCATTGATATTTCTCTCATGGCCAATGACTCTTTGTACCTTTATGTAAGTTTACTGGTGTTCTGATATTGAGCTCATGGTACATTATAAAGGAGTATGTCAACATAGAGCCCCTAATGCTGTGAATCTCCTCTAGGCTGAACAAAAACAGATTGTTTCTATTGCTCCTCTGAGAATGTGGTCTGATGCATTTCCCAATCTTTATGGCTCTCTCCTTGACTCTTCTAGAATCTCAATGTCCTTGTAGAGCATTGTCCACTGAATTTTCCTCTGGGTGTAGGTTAAGCTACCTAGGGAAGATAGCAGGACTCTCTTAAAGACTATTAGATCCTCTACTTCTATTAACAGATCAAGTAGCAAGGCAGATGTAAGCAGTTCCATATCATCCCCTCACTTTGTTTCAATCAGCCTTTAAGAATTTATTATTTTGATTCTATTAATACTTAATACCTAGACTCTGCACTAATACTAAAAAGCTATTCTCGCATGTATTCATTCAGCAACCATTAACTGTAGACTGATTATGACTCAAACACTTCTCTGGATATTGGTGATTTAGGAAAGCAAAGTCCAATACTCAACATACAACAAATTAATAAAGAAAATAAGGCCGAGTGCAGTGGCTCATATCTGTAATCTCAGCACTTTGGGAAGCCGAGAGAGGCAGATCACCTGAAGTCTGGAGTTCGAGACCAGCCTGGTCAACATGGTGAAATGCCGTCTCTACTAAAAATACAAAAAGTAGCCAGGCATGGTAGTGGGTGATTATAGTCCCCGCTACTCGGGAGGCTAAAGCTAGACAATTACTTCAACCCAGGAGGTGGAGGTTGCAGTGAGCTGAAATTGTGCCAGTGCACTCCAGCCTGGGCAAGACAGTGAGACTCCGTCTCAAAAATAAATAAATAAACAAACAAATAAATAAATAAATAAAATAAGATAAAGCTGGGTGTGGTGGCTCAAACCAGTAATCCCTTCACTTTGGGAGGCCAAAGTGGGTTGATCGCTCAGCCCAGGAGTTCAAAACCAGCCTGGGCAACATAGTGAGACCCTGTCTCTACAAAAAATTAAAAAAAAAAATAAAAAATAAAAAACCTTTGGCCAGGCATGGTGGTATGCCTATATTCCCAGCTACTTGGGAGCCAGAGCTCTGAAGTTCTCTGAAGTTATTCTTGTGAGCCATGATTGGGCCACTGAACTCCGGTCTTATTGACAGAGCAAGACCCTGTCTAAAAATACAAACAAAACCCAAAAAGATAATTTCAAATAGTGAGACTCTGAAGAAAGCCAATCTGCAAAATTGGATGAACAGTAATTGGTACAGGAAATGGGGGAACCACAATTTTCACAGAGGGTCAAGGAAGCTTCTCCACAGTGGCAGATTGAAGCTAAAACCCAAGTGATTAAAAACAAAACCAAAAATACCCCAGCAAGGTGTTGATGGGAGGGAAAAGGGTTTCAGTTGGAGGGAACGGCAAAAGTCAAGGTCATAAGGACACAGTCACAGCAAATAGGCCAGAGGGGATAGTGTCTGTGAGGCAAGCAGGAAGGAGGATGCCTGGTCAGGAATGTTTATCAGTGAGTTCACAGAAGGGAGGCTTTGTAAGCCATGGAGAGTTCAGATTTTATGGTTGTAAAATAAGAAGACCAAGGAGGGCCTCAGACAGGAAGGTGACACGTCCTGATATTTAGTTTTAAAACAGGGTTGGCAAACTGGCCCAACGGCTGGCCATCAGTTTGTGTAAATAAAATTTTATTGGAATGCAGCCATACACTTTCCTTCTTCTGTTTGTGGCTGGTTTCATGCTTGGTTTTGTGGTCTCATGTTATAACATCAGAGACGACTAGATGTGACTGAGATAATATGGCCCACAACCCAAAACATTTATTATCTTCCCTTTAAGAAGATCACTTTGACTGTTGATAAAACATAAACCATGGGGAAGGGCAAGAGCGTAAGCTGGGAGACCACTCGGGAGATTATTTAGTGGTCCAGGCAAGAGATAATGTAGGCTAGATAGGGCAAATGGGGTGGGGAGTGATGAAATGTGTATAGATTGTGGGGAGATTGTGTAATCAAATCTATAGAAGAATTACGGAGAGAAAGAAGAAAAATGCAATATTCCGTAGCCAGTGGTTAGTTGAAGCTCTTCTACAATTCCTGAACAGAGTCCATATTTGAAAGCTTTCAACTTTACATGGTAAGAGTAGTATATTTTAGTGGAAAATATTATTACTATTATTTTCAGTTACACATCTCTCTGATTACAGTAATCGATTTAGGTACTCCACAAAATGAAACCACATGCCAGTAGGTAAAATGCTTGCCTTCTCTTTTTCGTATTACTGTGTCAGTAAATATTTGTTCCTTAAAACCTTTTCCCAAGACTGTTCCTAATAGTCAATTACACATAACACAATGAGTACATGGATTCCTATCTATACGAAAATATCAACATAGAAACTACAGCTGATTTTGCAAACAAGACTTTTCTCTCAACATTATCCTGCAAGAAAAGATAATTTCAGGGAGTAAGTTCATTTGGGCATCCCTTACACTGAGCATACTAATGAGGAGGCCATCAGCCCAAAGCCTCTTACAGGTGGAAGACATTAAGTGCTACTCCTAAGGGGGTAGTTGTCCTTGTATTGGAAGAATGTGACTCTTGATGAATGGGAAGATGGAGGCCATTGTGCAGGGATAACTACAAAAAATAAATTACTCAGCTAACCACAGAAAAATTCCAGGCAGGGGGCAGGCATTCCAATTGCCCATCCTCAAAAAGATGGGAGGACAGAGGACACTGGATGATTCCCAAGGAATTAAAACGGGTTTAGAAAAAAAGTGGAAATGTTACAGATTTGCAGATCTACATACATCTGACCTTAGAAGGGTTATGAAATTTTCTTTGACATATCCCAAGGGAAGGAAAATAGGATTTTAGATTAGGTTTTACAAACCCCTACTCTGTAATATGTGGACAAGGTCAAGGTCAACACATTTC
Organism: Piliocolobus tephrosceles; assembly: GCF_002776525.5. NCBI lineage: Eukaryota > Metazoa > Chordata > Mammalia > Primates > Cercopithecidae > Piliocolobus > Piliocolobus tephrosceles. The sequence goes on along the minus strand of NC_045455.1, from coordinate 20,458,259 downwards.
AAAACTGCTTGGATGAACTTTTTCACATCTGGTTTGGGTTAGGAAGGTTATTGGCCAGGGAGTTTCAAACAAGGTGGAAACTTGAAGCCAATTTTATGGGTGTGAACTGAAACTGACAAAGAGCTATTTCAAACAGTCTGCTAGGAAACAGGGAGAACCTCCGAAAGGTCTGACATGAATGCACAGTCGTAAATATGTCACCATGCTCAATACATGAATCAGAGAGCTCAAACAGTGCCACCAAGAAGAAAAATAAATAGCCTCCGTAAGTGGGCATTTGCTTGATACGTGTGTGTGTGTGTGTGTGTGTGTACACATATAATATGGCCAAATTGTATAATATACAATTATATATACATATAATATACATACACACACATATAATATATACACACATATGTATACATATATGTGTGTGTTCACATATACACATATATACACATATATACATACATCCACACATATATACATATATGCACACACATGTATAAAGAACAAGTCTTTATTTTGCATCTGATTGCATTTGTTGCCCGCTATGAAGTGAATGTTAAGTATGGATATCTAAATATAAATATGGTGAACTTTAATTGAGCCATTACATTTTCAATGGGACAAAATGAAAGCATTCTAATTAATGTAGACCCATCATTAAAGTCTGTCTTGTTTTCTATTGGCCAAAAATTTAATGACTTGCTAGATTACCTAAAGAGACAAAATAAAGTGAATGTATTTTATTCTCCATTAACCAAATTATTTAATGGTGCATGTATGGAAAACACTGATTTTCTTCTTTTTATTTTTGGTATTGTACAAATGGATAGTTCAAAAATAAATCGTCTATTAGATATAGATGCTTTACTAACAAATTAATAGGGACAAAGAGGAAACATAAAGTACAACAACTTAATGACTCTAATATTGATAATTATTGGTAATGTACAGTCATGGGGCTGTATAAACTGTAAACTGCACCAAGATGAACTGATCAAATCTTTACTGGGCATGGAGGCCCTCTAAGAAATCTACTCTCTCTATTTTTTTGGAGTAAAATTTTTTATTCTTTTTTATTTCAAGATCTATAATCTAAATAACTAGATTTAGCAGGTTAGAAAGGGTCTGAGAAGCATTCTTCTGTTTATTTGATATTTCCCCCTCTAATTCTCCTTTTTGGAGAAAGGGAGTTTCATAATAAGTGGCTAGCTTATTATGTTGGCTTTTGAGAAATCTTTCTAAGGCCTTACAACCAACAGTAAACTCAAAGAAAACTAACAATATGAGATAAAGATGATTTTTGTCTTTATGACACTTAAAAACAATTAAAAAAACATCAAAAACACTACATGGCCTTCCACCCAATAATGTTAGTTGTTCTTCCACTCACTGAACATTATTTGATTTTGCTCACAAGTTCTAAGGATATTTGAAATTTTGATTCTACTCTTCAAGGTAATTTTATAACATAAAGTCAATTAATGTTATAAATGACTAAACCAAGCTTCTTTAGGTAAATAACACAGGATTTAAGGTTGAGCATTGAACTCTACAGGTTACATCATTACTGTTCAAACCTTGCCTTTGAGTGCGCAGAAGGCACTTTTTTATAATGTTTGGTTTCACAGAGATACAATTAGTTTCATTCTCTACAGCACCTTAAATCCATAAGTGCAACAAGAGCAAACATTTTAGAGAAGATGATAAAATTGTTCTCATTTATACGGATGTAACATCTCTAAGGGATGGATTTCCATCATACTGCTATGAAATCAAGATGAATTGAGCATCAATGAATGATCACACCTTTAAAGTGATATGCCAAGGATGCACAATTTTAGGTAAATATATCTCTGTAAATGATCCAAAAGTATAACAAAATGTACCAGGGAAAAGAGGTACAACATAATACTAGAGAAAAGATGTGTTCAATCTTTATTTCTCAGATGACTTTTCAATCTGGGTACTAATCACCAAAAAACGATCACCTAAATTTAAGTCTGGTGATAACAGAAGTGGATGATCATGGCAAAATATAATTTCTCTGTTGTACCAGAAATTTTATTTAGAAACACTTCATTAAAACAAACATAAGAATTCACAGTTTTTTCTTCCTGAAATAGAATCTCATGAGAAAGTATAAGATAGAAGTAATCAAACAGTCTAACCACAGGATTTGTTGATTTCATCAACAGAAATGATCAACAAATAGCTGTTGCTGAGAGTCACAGTAAATTCAGAAGAATAAAATTACATGCTTTAATTTTGTTTAAATGATCAATCAAGAAGAACATTAGTAACAAACTCCCCCTAAAAGCAATACATTTTCAAACTGAACGTGTATACCTGTGACGCAACACAAATCTACTATAAGCAACTGCTTCCCCAACATGGGAAAACTTAGTTAGGGATTCCGAAGCTAACATGGCCAGTACTATTGGTAAAAGCTTATGAAAATAAATTATTATTTACTTGTAGTAAAAAATAGCCATGAAACAAGCTAATTATCTCCATTCACCATTAAAAATCTTCTCTTAATTTTTTTCATGATGCTATCTTAAGCCCTAAAAATTACAGGTGCTTCACCCTTAGGAGTAAAACACAAATATGAACCATTCAAACACCTGGACCTATGTTCAACCTTAACAAGGTTGATCCGAATTACAAAGCCAGAGAGATCTTTATAATCAACATATACAACTGGGTTGGTAGGATTTTTTGAACTAAATACACATTTTCCTGACTACCTCTGCCTTTCTCATTCAACAATCTTCTATTCCATGGATATCTCACCATTCTCTACACCAACACTCGAAAAATTGTGAAATCTGGTTGGAATAACAAGCCAGAAAATAGCACCTTTGTATAAAACTGCTTTGGTTGACTACAGGTAGCAGATATGGATGAAGAAGTGTATTAGTTATCTATGGCTGGATAACAAATGACACCAAAAGACAGTAGCTTAGAACAAGATTCCTTATCTCACAGTTCCTATAGGTCAGAAATTTTAGTGTGGCTTCGTTGACTCGTGTGGCTCTGGGACCCTCGCCAAGCTGCGGTTATCGGAAGGCTTGGCTTGGAAGCAGCTTTTGCAATCGGATGTGAAATCATATACTGCTTCTTTTGCTGTACATCCTTCATTAGAAGTGAGCTGCTAGGTAAGACCATCCTTAAAGTAAGGGGATTACAGCAGGGTGTGCACAGCAGGGTGCAGATGTCACAAACAGCCACATCAGAAATTGCCTTCCATAGGAAGCATCAGCATCAAAACACAAGTAATGCATCCTGGGTGCTCCAGAAGAAAGGGGGGCTTTCTGCAAATACGTTCTTTTCTTCATCAATAAAACCTGTAGCAATATCAGCTCTACCTACAACAATGCACCGTTGGTAGATAAAAGAGACAAGGGGATTTTAAAAAGTAAAGCATCCTTATATTAAGCAAGTAATTACCAAGATTATTGCCATTCAGCTAAATGTTGTCAAATAGAAATGTATGTTATGGGCTGAATGGTATTCTCCAAAAATATATGCTGGGCTACTAAACCCTAATACCTGTGAATGTGATTTTATTTGAAAATAAGGTCTTCACAGACACAGTCAAGTTAAGATGAGGTCATGGGGGCCTCAAGTGGCAGGGAGTGGCTAATCCAATATGACAAGTGCCCTTATAAGAAGAGGAGAAGAGGTACCCAGGAATACGGCCAGGCAATGATGGGGGCAGAGATTGCAGCAATGTGTCTACAAGTCGAGGAATACCAAGAATTGCAGCAATGGAACAGATGGAACAGATTCACCACTAATGACTTTAGAGAGAGTCTGGCCCTGTCAACATCTTGACTCAGACTTCCAGCTATAAGAACCGTGAAAGAATAAATTTCAGTTTTAAGCAACCCAGTTTGTAGTACTTTGCTATGGTAGTCCTAGGAATTGAATACAATATATAAGTCAGAAAGCAAAGATAACAATTTTCCTGATGCTTCTTCGGTATTTGAAATAAAACTCTTTATGCCAGCTTTATGGTGGCTACTCAATGACAGGGAAACAGACTAATTAAATTTATTAAAATAAGAGGATGTGGGCACTAGTAAGACTTAGGTCTTACTAATCTAAGGGCTAATATATACACTTCATTCTTTTACATTAAACAAATTAGTTTAAATACTTAAAAATCCAGTAAAATTTGGAACTATTCATCATATTACTCTTGTTTGGGTTTGATGCTATTTTGGTAATAGTGTCTCATTAATTAATTAGTTATCTAATAAATACTGGTGAATGAAATATAATATTGTATGTAGATCCTAATTACAAGTATATATAAAAGGAAATTCTACACATAAAAATATTCAGGAATGCTTAATGAAAGGTTAAAATGGCCATATTTGAAGGACTATTCTACATTAATATTACCCCTTAATCTTTACACTTTCCTTTTTTGCATATTTATTATTTATTAAGAATATCATAAAATAATGTTATTTATTAAAGTACTTAAGTGAAGTTATTTTAAAATCATTTATCTGCTGTATATTGTCAAAAATTCCAAGACATTGAATAATGAGTAAGGCTCAGAGGATTATCTTAAATATTAAAAATCTTGAAACATAACTTAGAATCTATCAAAGCAAATACATACTCTAATATTTATTACTTTTTTTTTTCACCCTTTCCATTGGTGTTTTGACTATACGGTCACAAAAATTGCATAAGTAGCAAAAGATTGCCTTACCATGTGGATGTCATGATCAATATTATTAGACAGAAAGGAACACATACATACATGCACACTATTAAGTTACTTAAAGCTGATTATCTCTCAATACAACAGACACAGAAGGACTAGGGAATGATTTAATAGCCAAAATAGTAGTAAATCAAAACCACATTTAGTAGTATTTTTGCTCTTAGAAAAGTAAACAGGTGTGCTTTCTTGCCACTGTGCTGTCTGACTAAACACACAGGGAGAATTTCATCCTAATACTTCCAGCTGTGTTAAGACCATCTGTTCATCCTTTTTAATTTTAATTAGTCCTAGAGACTCTCTTTATTTCATTAATCTCATCGGCAAATTTGTGTTTGCATTTTGCCATACTTATGGATGAGAAGAAACAAGTCTGAAGTAGTCAGAAATTCTAACAATTCATCCCTTCTCTCAGTTTTACTTTAATCAGCTACTCTAAAAGCAAATAAAGTTGTTCCTTTAAATAATAATAGTTGTTTTCAGACTTTAAACCAAGAAAGATCAAAAAAGCCAAAGAAGGGCATTACATAATGATAAAGGGATCAATTCAACAAGAAGAGCTAACTATCCACCCAATACAGGAGCACCCAGATTCATAAAGCAAGTTCTTAGAGACCTACAAAGAGACTTAGACTCCCACACAATAATAGTGAGATACTTTAACATCCCACTGTCAATATTAGACAAATCAATGAGACAGAAAAGTAGCAAGGATATTCAGGACTTGAACTCAAGCTCTGGACCAAGCAGACCTGACAGACATCTACAGAACTCTGCACCCCAAATCAACAGAATATACATTCTTCTTAGCACCACATAGCACCTATTCTAAAATTGACCACATAATTGGAAGTAAATCACTCCTCAGCAAATGCAGAAGAATGGAAATCCTAACAGTCTCTCAGACCACAGTGTAATCAAATTAGCACTCAGGATTAAGAAACTCACTAAAAACTGCACAACTGCATGGAAACTGAATAACCTGCTCCTGAATGACTACTGGGTAAGTAATGAAATTAAGGCAGAAATAAGTAAGTTCTTTGAAACCGATGAGAACAAAGACACAACGTACCAGAATATTTGGGACACAGCTAAAGCAGTGTTTAGAGGGATATTTATAGCACTAAATGCCCACATGAGAAAGTGGGAAACATCTATAATTGAAACCCTAACATCACAATTAAAAGAACTAGAGAAGCAAGAGCAAACAAATTCAAAAGCTAGCAGAAGTCAAGAAATAACTAAGACAAGAGCAGAGCTGAAGGAGATAGAGACACAAAAACCCTTCAAAAAAAGCAATGAATTCAGGAGCTGGGTTTTAGAAAAGATGAACAAAATAGATAGACTGCTAGCCAGACTAAAAAAGAAGAAAAGAGAGGAGAATCAAATAGACATAACAAAAAATGATAAAGGGGTATCACCACTGATCCCACAGAAATACAAACTAACATCAGATAATACTAAAAACACCTCTACGCAAATAAACTAGAAAATCTAGAAGAAATGGATAAATTCCTGGACACATACACCCTCCCAAGACTAAACCAGGAAGAAGTCAAATCGCTGAATAGACCAATAACAAGTTCTGAAATTGAGGCAGTAAAAAATAGCCTACCAACCAGGACCGGACAGATTCACAGTCAAATTCTTAAAAAAGTACAAAAAGGAGCTGTACTGTTCCTTCTGAAAGTATTCCAAACAATAGAAAAAGAGGGAATCCTCCCTAACTCATTTTATGAGGCCAGCATCATACTGATACCAAAACCTGGCAGAGATACACACAAAAAGAAAATATCAGGCCAATGTATGAGATGAACATCAATACGAAAATCCTCGATAAAATATTGACAACCCGAATCCAGCAGCACATTAAAAAGCTTATCCACCATGATCAAGTCTGCTTCATTCTGGGATGCAAGGCTGGTTCAACATGTGAAAATCAATAAATGTAATCCATCACATAAACAGAACCAATGACAAAAAACACACGATTATCTCAATAGATGCAGAAAAGGCCTTCAATGAAATCCAACACCCTTTATGATAAAAAACACTCAATAAACTAGGTATCAATGAATCGTATCTCAAAATAATAAGAGCTATTTATGACAAATCTGCAGCCAATATCATACTGAATGGTGAAAAGCTGGAAGCATTCCCTTTGAAAACTGGCACAAGACAAAAATATCCTCTCTCACCACTCCTATTCAACATAGCATTGGAAGTTCTCGCCAGGGCAATCAGGCAAGAGAAAGAAAGAAAGCGTGTTCAAATGCGGAGAGAGGAAGTCAAATTATCTCTGTTTGTCATTGACATTATTGTATATTTAGAAAACCTCATTGTCTCAGCCCCAAAATTTCTTAACCTGATAAGCAACTTCAGCAAAGTCTCAGGATACAAAATCAATGTGCAAAAAACACAAGGATTTGTATACACCAATAATAGACAAACAGAAAGCCAAATCATGAGTGAACTCACATTCTCAATTGCTACAAAGAGAATAAAATACCTAAATACAACTTACAAGGGATGTGAAGGACCTCTTCAAGGAGAACTACAAACCACTGCTCAAGGAAATAACAGGACACAAACTAATGGAAAAACATTCCATACTCATGGATAGGAAGAATCAATATCGTGAAAATGGCCATACTGCCCAAAGTAATTTATAGATTCAATGCTATTCCCATCAAGCTACCATTGACTTTCTTCACAGAATTAGAAAAAAACTACTTTAAATTTTATATGGAGCCAAAAAAGAGCCCATATAGCCAAGACAACCCTAAGAAGAAAGAACAGAGCTGGAGGCATCATGCTACCTGACTTCAAACTACAATACAAGGTTACAGCAACCAAAACAGCATGGTACTGGTACCAAAACAGACATATAGATCAATGGAACAGAACAGAGGCCTCAGAGATAATACCACACATCTACAACCATCTGATCTTGACAAACCTGACAAAAACAAGGAATGAGGAAAGGATTCCTTATTTAATAAATGTTGTTGGGAAAACTGAAACTGGACCCCTTCCTTACACCTTATATAAAAAATAACTCAAGATGGATTAAAGACTTAAATGTAAGACCTAAAGCCATAAAAATCCTAGAAGGAAACCTAGGCAATACCATTCAGGACATATGAATACGCAAAGACTTCATGCCTAAAACACCAAAAGCAATTGCAACAAAAGCCAAAATTGGCAAATGGGATCTAATTAAATCAAAGAGTTTCTGCACAGCAAAATAAACTATCATCAGAATGAACAGACAACCTACAAAATGGGAGAAAATTTTTGCAATCTCTCCATCTTACAAAGGGCTAATATCCAGAATCTACAGGGAACTTAAACAAATTTACAAGAAAAAAGCAATTAACCCAATCAAAAGTGGGTGAAGGATATGAACAGATACTTTTCAAAAGAAGACAGTTATGCGGCCAACAAATATATGAAAAAAAGCTCATCATCACTGGTAATTAGAGAAATGCAAATCAAAACCACAATGAGACACCATCTCATGTTCATTAGGATGGCAATCATTAAAAAGTCAGGAAACAACAGGTGCTGGAGAGGATGTGGAGAAATATAAATGATATTACACTATTGGTGGGAGTGTAAATTAGTTCAACCATTGGGGAAGATAGTGTGGCGAGTCCTCGAGGATCTTAGAACTAGAAATACCATTTGACCCAGCAACCGCATTAGTGGGTATAATCCCAAAGGATTATAGATCATTCTACATGTGCATCTAGACACATGCACATGTATGTGTTTTTGCAGCATTATTCACAATAGCAAACACTTGGAACCAACCCAACTGTCCATCAGTGATAGACTGGATAAAAAAAATGTGGCACATATACACCATGGAATACTATGCAGCCATAGAAAAAGAATGAGTTCGTGTCTCATGCAGAGACATGAATGAAGCTGGAAACCATCATTTTCAGCCAACTAACACAGGAATAGAAAACCAAATACCACACCTTCTCACTCATAAGTGGGAGTTGAACAATGAGAACATATGGGCACAGGAAGGAGAGCATCACACAACAGGGTCTATCAGGGGGTGGGGGGCAAGGGGAAGGATAGCATTAGGAGAAATACCTGATTAGATGGCTGCTTGATGGGTGCAGCAAACCACCATGGCACATGCATACCTATGTAACAAACCTGCACATTCTGCACATGTATCGCAGGACATAAAGTATAATTGAATAATAGCAATTTAAAAATAATAGTTGTTTTCCATAAACTGAGTGAAATCAACATCATGTTATAATAGAGATGCCAGGAATTATTCAGCATATGTTTAACAGATGATGCCATTTTTATCCACATATATTCATTCCACATGACTTTTTTTCCCCTTCTTTTTGAAAACTCAGTAGTAAGGATTACCCACTGTGAAGTCATTTCCATATTATTATAATTACATGCAAGGGCATTCAGGTAGATTTTATTTACACATCTACATATTTATTTATTTTCCAACTTATTTACACTTAAATCAGAATTTTAAAAGTAAAAAGAAAAGTAGACTCTAATTTTAAAAACTAAATAAACATGCTTTCATTAAGAAGGTAGACTGGACCTTTTATTTATAGAATAACTATAGTACTCGAGTTGAGCTATCTGCATTAAAAAGTAGATGTTTTCTTCTGGTCTTAAGCATTCAACTTTTTGTTATACTGTGTGTCTGTGTGTGTGTGTGTGTGTGTGTGTGTGTACACCTATGCATCACTTAACAACAAGGATATTTTCAGTAATTCATCCTTAGGTGATTTTGTCCTTGTATGAACATCATAGTGTGTACTTACATAAACCTAGATAGTGTAGCCTACTACAAACCTAGACTACATGGTATATAGCCTGTTGCTCCTAGTCTGAAAACCCATATAGCATTTTACTGTACTGACTACTGTAGTCATTTGTAACACAGTGGCAAGTATTTTTATATCCAAACACAGAAAAGATACAGGAAATATATGGTATAAAAGATAAATAACAGTACACCTCTATAGAGCACGTCATGAATAGAGCATGAAGGGCTGGAAACTGATTTGGTGAGTCAGTGATTGAGGGATGAGTGAATGTGAAGGCCTAGGAAATTACTGTACACTACTGTAAACACTGTACACACAGGCTATACTAAACTTACAAAGACTTATAAGCTTTCTTTCATCAATAATAAATTAACCTTAGTTTATTGTAATGTTTTTATTTTATAAATCTTTTAACTTATTCACTTGTTTGTAAAAACTCTTCACTTAAAACACGAAAACATTGTATAGCTGTACAAAAATATTTTCTTTCTTTATATCCTTACTCTATATATTTTTTCTATTTACTTTTTTTTTTACATTTTAATTTTGTTTTTGTTGAAAACTACAACACAAACACACAGATTATCCTAGGTCTACACCTAGTGAGGATCATCAATATCACTGTTCTCCACTTCCACATCTTGTCCCACTGGAAGGGCTTCAGGGACAAGACCTGAAGCTGGCATGAAGCTGTGCTCTCGTATGACAATAATTCTTCTCCTAGAAGACTTCCCGTAGGGCCTGCCTAAGGCTGCCTCACAAGTAACTTATTTTTTATAAGTAGGTGTACACTCTGAAATAATGATTAAAACATAGTATAGTAAATGCATAAATGAGTGACATAGTCACTTCTTGTTATTTTCAAGTAGTATGTACTGTACATAATTCTAAGTACTATACTTTTATTACACAACTGGCAGCAGAGTAAGTTTGTTTATGCCAGCACCACAGCAAACACATGAGTCATGCACTGTGTTATGATGCGATGATAGTTACGAGTCATGAGGGGCTACGAAAGTTTCACCTCTTTTATAATATTATGGTACCACCATCATACATGCAGCCCTTCATTGGCTGAAGCAGCCTTATTCAATGCATGACTGTATATGATATCTAGAATAGACAAGGTTTCTCAAACATCAATGTGCATACAGATCACACCTGGCAATCTTATCAAACGCATTTCTAATTCTGTAGGATTGAGTGAAGCTTGAGATTCTTTTGGTCTCACATACATTATTTAATCCTCGTGATATGCCACTGTAGTTTAAAATAACCACCATTTCCATTTTGCACATGAGAAAATACAGAATTTAAGTAAAATGGTTCATAATCACATAGCTTACAACTAAACTATTTCTCATCTATTTCATATTCTCAAAACTGCTATCTTTCTTCTTCAACTTTTATTTTAGATTCAGAAGATACATGTATAAGTTTGTTACCTGGTTATCCTGTGTGATGCTGACATTTGGTGTATGAATGATCCCATCACCCAGATACTGAGAATACTACTCATTCATCAGTTTTTCAACCATTGCTTCCCTCCTTTCCTCCCTTCCTCCCCTCTTTAGTAGTACCCAGTTTCTATTACTGCCATCTTTATGTCCTCAAGTGACCAATATTTAGCTCCCACTTACAAGTGAGAATATTGGTATTTGGTTTTCTGTTCCTGCATTAATTGTCTTAGGATCATGGCCTTCAGCTCCATCCATACCACTGTAAAGGACAGGATTTCTTTTTTTATGGCTGTGTAGTATTCCGTGGTGTATATATGCCACATTTTATTTATCCAGTCTACAGTTGATGGGCATCTAGGTTGACTCCATGTGTTTGTTATTGTGAGTAGTGCTGTGATGAACATATGAGTGGATGTGTCTTTTCAGTAGTACTGAGATAGAAATTCAGTAGAACTAGTTTCCAAGACAACAGGTCACAAGACCCCACTGATAAGAGAGGATACAGTAAAGAAACCAGCCTAAACCACCTAGAACCAAGATGGCAGTAAAACTGACCTTCACTGCTCCTTATATGCTAATTATACTGAATTTCCATAGTAAAAATACATCCCCTGTCACCATGGCAGTTTTTGTTTACCATGGCAACCACTGGAAAAAGCCTTACATGATAAAGAAAAGGGACTGCTCCCTGGTTCCTGGAAATCCCTGCATCTTTCCATGAAAAGCTTATGAATAACCGTCTCTCTATGCATATTAAACATAGTAACACTGCTGACCTAAGACCCCCCCCAGCATGTCTTCTCTCTGAGACTGCCTTGCTCCACTCGTGGATAAGTATTCTCAATAAACTTTACTTTGGCTTTCCCCTTGTGATTTGCACCTGAATTCTTTCTTTTACAAAATCAAGAACCCATCTCCCAGGACCCCCTCAAGGTCCAAGGGTCTGCCCCGCATCAGTATGATTTTTGTCCTTTGGATTTATACCCAGGAATGGGACCAATGGGTCAAATGGTAGCTCCCTTTTAATTTCTTTGATAAATTTCCAAACTGCTTTCCACAGCGGCCAAACTAATTTATATTCCCAGCAACAGTGTATAAGCATTCCTTTTTCTCTGCACCCATGTCAGCATTTGTTGTCTTTTGACTGTTTAATAATAGCCATTCTGATTGGTGTGAGATGATATCTCATTGTGGCTTTGATTTGCAGTACTCTGATGATTAGTGATGATGAGCATTTTTTCATAGGTTTATTGGCTGATTGTGTCTTCCTTTGAGAAGTGTCTGTTCATGTGTTTTGCTCATTTTTCTAACGGGGATGTTTTTCATTTGCTCAATTGTTTAAGTTCCTTATAGATTCTGGATGTTAGACTTTTGTTGAATGCATAGTTCGTGAATATTTTCTCCCATTCTGTTGCTTTTCTGTTTACTCTGTTGATGGTTTCTTTTGCTGTGTAGAAGCTCGACAGTTTAATTAGGTCCCACTTGTCAATTTTTGCTTTTCTGTTGCAACTGCTTTTGAGGACTTAGTCATAAATTCTTTCTCAAGGCTGATATACAGAATGGTGTTTACTAGGTTTTCTTCTACGGTTCTTACAGTTTGAGGTCTTACATGTAAATATTTAATCCATCTTGAGTTAATTTTTGTATATGGTGAAATGTATGGGTCCAATTTCATTCTTCTGCATGAGATTCTGCCTTGTTAATGCTCTCCCAGGTACTGTTGGAGCTGCTAGCCTGAGATACCACCTTCGCTACCAAATATGTAGAATAACTGTTGCCAACATAAAAAATCATAAACAGCTGTAGTTACATGAAGTTTACTTTAAGTAGTATTAAATTAAACAGCTCATTTTATTTGCAAATGGGCAATTAACATCACTAAATATAAAACTAGAAGTTATTTTTAAATCAATTCCAGAATGACTCTCATTTTCTAGTAATGACATAAAATCATACAGTATGCACTGGACAGAAGAAAGTAGTTCAAGGTTGCAGTGAGCTATAATTATGCCATTGCATCCAGCCTGGGTGACAGCACAAGCTGCTGTCTCCAATTATAAATAAATAGATAAATAAATCCAAAATAAATAAATCCGTACGTGTTATTCTCTCCCTTTTTAGTTTCTGACATTGTAATTTTTCTCATCTTTATTCTGAATTAGTCTTGGCAATAATTTATCTATTTTATTGGCTTTTTAAAAGAACCAGATCTTGCTTTATTAACAACCCTACTTTGTTGTTTTCTATTCATTCAGTTTCTGCTTTTGTTTATCTCCTTTCTACTTCTTTGTGTTAATTTTTTTCTGTAGCTCCTAGAGTTTACTACTTTGTTCACTTACTCTTAGTCCTTAGTGTTTACTAGTAATTGTATTTATTGCTAAATTTTTTAATCTTAATATTGAATCCTGTATTTTGGATAAAATGTGTTTTTGCACCTCCATTTCTAAAATGTTAAAACGTATGTTTTTAATTTATGATTGATCAAAAAGTCATCCAGATAAATCTCTTAAACTGTTAAGAGATTTTAAATAAATAAATACATCAATATATATTTACTGCCAATTCTTTTAAAGTGAATATACAATTTTTTTATATTTTGATCGAAAACACATTCTGTATGTTTCCTACTTACAGAAATTTTTTTAAAATGTGGCTTACACATTAGCAATTTTTAAAATATCCTATTATCTTCCAAAAGATATATTATTAGCAGTATTGTCCTAATATTTTCGGAAATAGAAATGGAATTGATTTTCTTCCCCAGGAAAATATTAGATTGATAAAAAGTAATTGTGGTTTTTGTCATACTTTAAAAAAATGGCAAAAACTGGTATTATTTTTACACTATCTAATACAAATTGGGTAGACATACGTAGAAGACAAAAAAAAAAAAAAAGGACAAAATATATCAGAAATAATGGACAAAAAACTACTCTCCATTTAGGACTCCCCAGAAATTATGTTAATAGGTAAATTTGATCATACATATAAGGGGCACAGTCTTCCATTTTATTCAAGGTGTTCACACAGGAAAAGATAGGCAGATCTCATAGGCAAAACCATCATTAGATCAGATTACTATCACTTAATAAGGTAGGTACCCAAAGCCAAAATAAAATATTGATACACAGGGGACAGGTAAGGACATACTTTATATTGATTTTCCCACCCTACTGATGCGTGCCACATCCCTGCATTTCATTAACTTCGTCTATTTGGGGTTCAATGTTTTATATTTCATATGATTGCCCTGTTATGATACTTTTTAATCTGAAAGGACATATCTTCTCTCTCATTCTTTGTCAATAGTGTCTTGGCATTTTTGCACATTTCTCCATGTATTTTTTAGTGTCAACTTGGTGAGCAAATTACATAAATCATAAGGATTTGCATCTGATAAAATGCTGCTATATGAAAAAGGTGATAGAGTGGACGATTCCTTAAATATTGTGAGACGTGGTTTCCTGTGCTCCTTGCCCCTTGAAAGCAGAGCCTGGGCTGCCATGCAGGGATTTTCCTTTGAAAAGTGATGCCAAGAAGCAAGAGTGAGGGAGGCAGCATGCATCAGTAGGGAGGGAAAATCAATGTGAAGTGTGTCCTCCAGTTAGTCTACACAGCGGGCAACTTGGACTAGATCCTACCATGATCCTCTAAGGAACCATGTATAATATACTTGTGAACTGTCTGACCAAGAAACAGAAAGCGGGGGGGATTTCTTCTCCAATTCCTATAATCATGGGTTGCCATTTTTCATGTTAGTTCCTGTCCCTTTCCAGGCTATGCTTGGGTGCATAAAGGAAGATGTCCTGCCAGTATCCAGTGGTCTTGTCAGAAATGCCCTGGAGCAGAAAATTAAAGAGGAATAGTGCAGCTAAGGAAGCTGACTCTTGGTTTGACTTAATCTGGTGGCTAGAATAAAAGGTGTATTAGAGTCCAAGAATGCCCAAAACCAGAACAACTGGAGATTCTCAGACCAAAATAAAATTTAAAAAAGACATTAGATGGGATGACATATATATGTCTGATTTTATCTATACTGTGATATTATGCTGGCTTTCTGAGTGTGATATGGTCTGGATGTGCCCCCAAACAAATCTCATCTTGAAATGTAGCTCCCATAATTCCCACACATCATGTGAGGGACACAGTAGGAGGTAATTCAATCATGGGGACGGGTTATTCCTGTACTGTTCTCATGACAGTAAATAAGTCTCACGAGATCTGACAGTTTTATGAACGGGAGTTCCCCTGCACAAGCTCTCTCTTGCCTGCTTCCATGTTCATCTTCTACCATTCTACCATGATTATGAGGCCTCCTCAGCCATGTGGAACTGTGAGTCACATCCAGAAACTCAAAAACAGCTACACAAGACCTTGAAAATGTTTAATTAGAGTTTTAATGTCATCATCTCTCCTTTTAGATGTATCATTTTGCCACCTGCACTTGGAAGGCTTTACTCCTTATCTCTAGCTTATCACTTATAATTTATCAGCCTTGTTTTAGCTGCACTTCATTAATCGGTAATGAATTTAAACATATGGTCATATTCAGGTTATTTTAATAATTCGGGGCAAAGGTGGCAAAAGCATGAACAAGTTATGAACAGAAATTGTTTCAGTCTTCTAATAAGTAAATTATTTTTAACATTGAGGATATGATTATATTGTTTATCTTGAGGTGTTTTAATTACAATTTACAATTTGCCTGCCTTCAAGAGTACTTAAGTTATGCACAATAAGCATGTTTGCACATTTAGGAAAATAGGTTAGTTTAATTTTCAATGTTAGAGGCTATTCTTTAACAAAATTATAATGGTTCAAACCCTTTAGAAAATTCCACAGTATAATTTCTATAAGTTTCTTCATACAGGCCAAATTTTTTTGGGGGGGGGAACTTTCAATGAGAAATTAGTTTACACAAGGCAAAAAACTGGGGAATAGTCAAATTTTAAGAAAAAATAATAAAAAATTTAGAATGACAACTTGTAGGAGCCAGTGGACAGATAAGGATTCCTAATAGATGAGATGAGGAAGCTGGCTCCGTTTCTTGGAACACCATTTCTCCTACACATACCATTATTGCTTTCTGTGTACATCACAAGGATCATATCTGCCTGATTCACTACACAAGATGTGATATCTTGGACAGATTTGGCAGGATAAGCATGCAAAATACATGAACTAAATTTCCCAACTCTTAGTGTTCTGTACCAAGATACCCTTGTGTCATTTAAAGTCCACCTGAGGTGCTATCTTTTAAATTACAGATATGCATACCATCTTTAATAGTAATCATCTGTCGAGTTCACTAACAATATTAGTGATGCATTTACTTTTGTTCAAGAGTATTAAAATAATTACTTTTTTACCAGACCAATTTTTAATTACTTCAAATATATTCATGTAATTCAAAATATGCATTCAAGAAAATAAGCCCTTCAACAAAAAGGATCTCCCTGTTTTTGTTTCCTAGAGTATTCTATTCATGAATGTAAGAATTTCCACTAAAAATGAAATTGAAACCATTCATTCAAATGATAATTTACAAGCAAGGGGAAGTAAGCTATGTAAACCCTTGTAATTGATGGACCTTACTTATATAGCCTTTCTGAGGGTGCTTTTAATTATGTTTGTTCACAGTCCTGAACTGTTGTTTATAATATTTTCTGTTAATAATTTGAAAAATATGCTAGCACTTCCGGATGGGAATCTGGTTTTTAACCAGCCAAGTGTAAACTACTGAAATCTTTTCTCTGTCAATTAACTAAAAAAACCACATCCAAAATAGGCCTGACACTAAAAGATACTTAGTGGCAGTATTTATCTTTAACACTGTTGAGTAAACCCAAAATCCCAGTTTGGAGATACACAGTGTCTTTGTTCCAATAATGATGAAACACCTAAGAATCTAAATTTGTTTCTGAATTTCCTGTTTTCATTTTAAGACAAATTATGCTCAGCTGCACAAACAAAGTAATTGACAACAGAATTTCAGTAGGAAGAAAGAATGTTTTCAGAATTATGGAAACCTCTCAAGAGAGAAATGTCTAATAGCCATAGCAGAAGTGTATATTCAAGAGTCATGGAGCTGAAGGAACTTCAATATAAAAATGTCATTTTCTAAGAATAATGCTGCCTAATTCTACTTAAAAAGCAAAAAAAATATGAAAGGTTATTACCAAAAGGGTGTTAACCAGATGTTCACAATCTCTATACAGAAGGAATTTCTGTGACTTAGATAGAAGGCAGAACAGCCACACACAGAAGGTTATTAAGTCTTGGGAAGGTTAAGAAGTGAAGATGTGAACAGTATTTTAAAGATTAATTAAATTTCATCTATCCACGAAACTTCAGGTTGGAAGAAAGGCAGGCTAGATTGATATCCACCTTATAACCTTCTTTCTTTCTTGTTTTACGAAGTACTTGCTTTAGTACATGCTAAAAATAGCAATGGAAATGATTTTCTTGGTTGCAAAATAATATTCTCAATTTGTGCACCTTAACTGGGTCTACACTGAGAAATAATGGGGATGATATCGTTCAATACATCATATATAATGACATACCTTGGAGTCAGAAAGTTGTGAACTCAAACTCTGCCCTTTTCTCACTGTGTGGCTGGAGCAATTTGCTGAACTTTGAACATGTGTTCTGAAGCTTAGCAAACACAAACGTTAGCAACGAGCCCAGCATCACACCTGGGAGGAGTGAGTTTCTGTCACTAGTTTCTACGTTGGTTTCCCTAGTTGGATTGGATTCCATGAGGGCAGTAGTATCTTTTACTGAAGAGTCAATCTTGGAGGCCTGGCTTACCATAAATATGCTTTGAACTCATGTTTAATATCTGTCATTGTTAGAAAGACGATAGTAAAACTGTATGCCAATGCTATGCCTGCCAAAAGCCTATGACAAATAGAATTTGAGAAAAGAAATTCATAAGCACACTGTGAATTGGACACTCATAAAGAGGAATAATTTAATGTCACTTAAAAACAACAACAAAATCTTCAGTAAGTGAGTATCAGAGGATAACAGCAAAACCTCAAAGGCTGACAAAATGTCCAAAGTCATTGCTGAAAGATATCTCTAAAGGGTAACACAAGAAAATTTAATAAACTGAGCACAATGCCATTTGAGACATTTGTGGTATTTTCTATCTTTCCTAAGTTGCTGGGGTAAGGCAAATGTGATTCTCTTCCAGCAGATAATTGCCGGAAACAGGCCCTAAAACCTCCCAGAGATAAAAAAGATATGCCAGTGCACTGAAAATTTAAAAGCAAACTAAAATAAAACAAAATATATGACATGTTTTTTCCTGTTGAGTACTATGTGTTTAAAATACAATATTTTATGTACACATACAAGTGCCTACATATATATTGCTTAATTAAGGGAAATCTTATAAGTAATTAGACTTGTTCATGAAATGAGCTTACGATGGTTTCACCCACATATTCAAAATATTTATAATGTTTTCTGCTAAATGAGTGATATAATTATTGTTTGATGTTTATTCTTCAACATATTAGTAATATTTGTGTATAATATTAAGATATGTGAGCTAACATCAAAATTAATAAGAATTGGACATTAGCCATATCACATACTGATTCCT
The DNA here is from genome assembly GCF_002776525.5 of Piliocolobus tephrosceles. Taxonomy (NCBI): domain Eukaryota; kingdom Metazoa; phylum Chordata; class Mammalia; order Primates; family Cercopithecidae; genus Piliocolobus; species Piliocolobus tephrosceles. The sequence continues at coordinate 20,439,623 of NC_045455.1, read as the reverse complement.
CCTCTGTATGCCATATATTATTTCCCTTTGTTGATTTCATTACTGGCTATAAACCTCTAATTGTTTTATCAGAATTATGCCTAAGGTGCCAAAAATGTGATTGCCATAACATGTTGGAATAAGTCAACTATGATATGGACATCTTTATACCAGATCATCTAGAAGAAAAAAAATACCATTTAGTAAAATATAATCCTTAAATGTGTTACTCTTACATATTGCAGAATGACAAATCTAAAAATATCACAACAAGAAATAAGAAACAAAAGAAAGGTCTCCACTATAAGATGCTAGCTATCTTTCTTTCATTAGTGTAGGTATTTCAGCTTCAGGCAAACCCTTGTTACACAGAGCAATCTTTTCCTGGTCTAGGAGCACTTGGATGTATAGTCCAGAGACTGCCTTGATAGGGACAGGAGAGCCTACTTCATTTCTTAGGAGGTAGAGACATTTGTTTTAGATTTATCATTACTAGAAGTATGTGCCTAACATCCAATTTTTCTTGAAACACTATCTTCACCAAATGGAATATGCCTCTAAGTCCACAACACTCAAAGCTGTATTTAAACACACACACACACACACACACACATTTTTAAAATTTTTATTTTAAGTTCAGAGGTACAAGGGTAGGTTTGGGGTTTGTTGTACAGATTATTTCATCACCCAGGTATTAAGCCTAGTACCCATTAGTTATTCTTCCTGATTTTCTTCCTCTTCTCATCCTCCACCCTCCAAAGAGCCCCAGTGTGGGTTGCTCCCCTCTGTGTCCATGTGTTCTCATCATTTAGTGCTCACAAACATTATCAGCTAACTCTAACTATGGAAATGATAGATTTTTTAAAATTTGAAATTATAGGTAAGTATAAAGAAGAAAATTACTTTCAAGCCTATCCCCAAGCAGATAATATCAGGAGGACATAGAGAACAGAAGCAGAAGAAACATTGTTTCTATAGCTCCTGGTCACATCTTCACCACTGGACACCTACTTCGCCCACTTAACTAGAGAAGGTCTACACACAATGAGTGCAATTCCCTCTCATCTTGTCTACTCTCAAGGCATGTTCTGAAGGACGTTGTTTGTATCTTGCCAAATTGTATTCTCACTAGTCTGTTACCTCATTTGTCTCTCCCACTAGACTGTAAGCTCCTCAAGAGCAAAAGCTGCATGTTTTGTTTTTTTTTTTTTTCTTTAAATACCTAAAATCAAATTGTAATAACTGGCAAATATTAGATTCTCCATTATTAAACTATTGAATGGATGAATGAGTGAATGGACCCCAACTCCTGGGTTCTTTCAAGGTAGTAATCAAGTCAAATTCTTCCTCCATAAGCCTAGTTATTTCCTACATGACACTTGCAGATGACTAGAACATTCCAGAAGTTTAATTACAGCTAAGATTTTTTCTCAGTACATTGGCTTTTGATAGCAGTGATTAACTGAAGCAAAGGAGAATCTGTCAAGATGTCTATCTAATTCTGTGTTGCAACAAATTTCAAAAACGAACATTTTATTAAAGTGATTACATGCAAATAATTACTATTCACGAAATATATTGGCGATAGGTAGTGTACAAATTGTACAAATGCCAATATACAATTATAATAGAAGCCTTTTTATCTGATATGACAGGGTATAATTGGTTAAAAATTGGTTAAGGGCCAGGCATGGTGGCTCAAGTCTGTAATCCCAGCACTTTGGGAGGCTGAGACGGGCGGATCACGAGGTCAGGAGATCGAGACCATCCTGGCTAACACGGTGAAACCCCGTCTCTACTAAAAAATACAAAAAACTAGCCGGGCGAGGTGGCAGGAGCCTGTGGTCCCACCTACTCAGGAGGCTGAGGCAGGAGAATGGCGTAAACCCGGGAGGCAGAGCTTGCAGTGAGCTGAGATCTAATCACTGCACTTCAGCCTGGGCCACAGAGTGAGACTCTGTCTCAAAAAAACAAAAAAACAAAACAAAAAAAACAATTGGTTAAGATGGTAAGTTTTTTAAATGGGTGAATATTCATTTCTTAATCTTTTTATTTAGGAAGAAGCATTTTCAAAAATATTTAAAGTAGTTGTCTAATAGTTGCAGTTTTGAATAGTATTTCTTGTATGATACACCAGCTTTACATTTCCTACAATTTCCAATTTTAATATTTTAAGGTGAAATAGGAACTTAAAGACAAGTGAGAAGTAATCCATGTACAAAATCCTTCTAGATATCTTTTACCATCTACTGGCAAATTGTATAGCTACTTAATAGCACCAGATTCTACATTTTTGTCTCCTATTTTTTGGTTAATTAGACTTACTGAGCCTCCCCCAAGACATTCTGCTTGGTTATGATGGAAATAACAGCTATCTTTCTGTACATATTCATGTTTCATTGGTTTATATAATATTTAATTAAATTCCATAATTACAAGAAAATTACAGCTAGAATAAAATCACTTTGGAATAAAAACAACTTACTCTTAGAAAGTATACAAAAAAAACAGAAAGGATGCTGGGCATTTAGAAGAGTAACTCATTATTGGCAAGTACTCCGTGTGCCACAGACATTGGTGAGGGTGATTTGGCAAAGGGATTGGGAGAGCCAATTACATGGAGATGGGTTAGGAGACAGTGGCCTGGGGTTCTAATGTTTTGATCCTCAATATCCATTAACAATCTGAAACACTACTTAATTCCATCCTGGCTCACCTATCTTGCAAAATGCTCACAGCTTCCCTCTCCTCTCTAGCTGCCTTGAATCGAGTCTTCTCAAGATTTGAGAACTAGTGCTTCTCTAGTTTTCTGTGTTGAAAACGAATTTTCTCACCAATTTTTCACAAACCTATATTACACTTGTAAAGCACAGTTAAGTTACAATAAGTTACAATAATAAAAAAGACAAAATACGAGGGCATTTTAAATTGTGAGTTCAACAACAAAATTACTCTGTCATGCTGTTATAAAAGTTTCTAAACATTTCCTCTCAATTTCTATTCATAGTTCCTTATAGACCAGGAACAATTTTATAGAACAGCACTGGTTTGCAAACTACACTTGGGTAGCACTTATCTAGGCCAAACCCATAGATTAACTACATTTGTATTTGCATATGGCATTTGTATGGACAACATGATATAAAATACACTTGAAAAGCAGATACAGAAAAGGAAAACTAATAACTTTGTAACTGCTCCAGACCAATCTGATTCATATTTTATGTACCAAAGTTGTGAGTTGTTTTTCTGTTGCCATGAATCCCCAAGTTGAAGGTCACATAACCTGAACATGCCTAGATGAACCACTTATGCAAATACAGGTGTAATCTAAGTGCTCAAGCCAATGCACAGGGACTGAATTAAGAAGATGGATATCACACGGTCGGACACAAGACCCAGTCCCACTGGGCCCTGGTGTCACCCCCATGGGCAGGATTCAGTCAGATCATGCCATCCAACATCACATCATAACAATCAGATCATGTCTCATGGCCATATGCTTATAAGATCAGACTCAGCCCACAGCTGGTAGAGACAGACTGGAGCATTTCCTGCTGTTTCCCTGCAAGTTGACTCACTGAAAAAACCCAGTGCTTCCATGTTTGCTTTTACATTGTGTATGTGCAAATAGACTCATTCTGGTTCTGTAACAACTTTTCAAGGTAAAACTGAGTATTTTCTTCAGATAGATAAATTTATTTCATCCAGCTTTGACTTCCATGAGTAAAAACAATAGGATTCTGAGAATACATGGTTTTATGCTAAACTGTGGGTTAAATTTTTTTCAAAATAATGCAGTTAAGAAAATTAATAATATTAAAATATAAGTATATTTATTTTTAAGGAGGTGAAAAATGAAGGTTATTGAGAAAAAATTAAAGATATTCCAGCTTTAATCAGTTAACTCTGTATTTTAGTTCATGACAATGTGATCCTTCTTTGCTAGCTTTTATTTTGCATTGTGCCTCACAAAGAAATCATATAGAACAAATTCTTCCTTATTTTGGGGCTTATTTGAAGAACAAATTCTTCTTTATTTGGGAGCTTATTTTCCATAGCAGGTTCATATGTAAGTACAAATATATACCCACATCAGAAAATAATCTAGATTTTTCCCTTCCATATGTGTGCCAACAAAAGGGGAGAAGAGAATGAACTGATTTGAAGTTAATCAGAAGGGCACGAGGGATAATTTGTAATATGAAAACAATAAATTTGGGAAATATTGGGCTAGAGCTCAAAGAGGCAAGGGATAATGTCTTTTTAAATACTATGTCAAAAACAAAAATTCCCTAAATTATTGGCTACTTATGCATTTTGTTTGGTTGACCATTCACGGATAGTTTAATTGTAATGCTTAAATTGTGCTCTATCATCATTACAAAGCCAGCTCTCATGCCAAAATAAGTCCCAAATACTTTTGTTCTGAATTAAATGAAATCCTGTAATCACGGTTATAACAACATCTGTCTGACATTAAACAGTTGGATGCTAAAAATAGAGAGTTTCTTTTCATCTGTTCTATAAAATCACAGACCTAGGGGTAAGTCTTCAAAGTACCACTCCTCCCTGAAACTTCAAATACTAAGTAGATAGTTCTAAAAGTGCTATAACATTTACCAGTTTTAACTTGTCATAAGTTTAGATATCTTTGTTACTTTCTCATTTGTTAACAGGAGAAAAAAAAATTCCTAAAATCTTTTGATTTAATTAACTCATGCTTCCAGAATATATTTTGGTCAATAGAATTTTCAAGCATACCTTGTTTTATTGCGCTTTGCTTTATTGCACTATGCAGATACTGAATTTTTTACATAGTTAAGGTTCATGGCAAGCTTTTATCAAGAAAGTCTTTTGTCAGTGCCATTTTTACAATAGCATAGATTCACGTCTCATCTTTGTGTCAAATTTTGTTAATTCTTACAATATTCCAAACTTTTGTAATTATTATATCTGGTATGCAGATCTGTGATCAGTAAACTTTGATGTTAACAATCGTAATTGCTCTGGGGTCCTACTAGCCTCATACATATAAAATGATGAACTTCATCAATAAATGTGTGTGTTTTGACTACCCAACTGACTGGCCATTCCCTTGTCCCTGTCCCTCTTCTCAGGTCTCCCTAGTCCCCAGTAAAGTGACATTATTAAAATTAGGCCAATTAATAACCCTACAATGGCCTCTAAATATTCAAGTAAAAATGTCTTATTTTAAATAAAAAACTAGAAATAATTAAGATTAGTGATGAAAGCATGTTGAAAGCTGAGATAAGCCAAACTAGGTCTCTCATGACAGTTAGCCAACTGAATGTGAAGGAAAAGTTCTTGAAAAAAATGAAAAGTGCTACTCCAATAAAGACACGAATGACAAGAAAATGAAACAGCCTTATTGCTGATCTGAATTTTAGGGGTCTGGATAGAAGATCAAACCAGTCTCAGCATTTCCTTAAGCCAAAGCCTAATCAAGAGGAAGGCCCTAGTTCTCTTCAATTCTATGAAGGCTGAGAGAGGTGAGGAGGCTACACAAGGAAACTCTGGAGGCTAGCAGAGGTTCATAGGTTGAGGGAAAGAAGCTGTCTCCATTACCATAAAAGTTCAAGTTGAGGCAGCAATTGGTCATGGAGCAGCTGCAGCAAGTTATCTAGGATACCTAGCTACGATAATTGATGAAGATGGAAACACTAAACAACAGATTTTCAATGTAGATGAAATAGCCTTCTTGTAGAAAGAGATGCCATTGAGGACATTCACAGCTGGAGAGGAAAAATCAATGCCTGACTTCAAAGATTCAATAGACAGGATGACTCCCTCATTAGGGGCTAATGAAGCTGGTGACTTAAAGTTGAAGCCAGTGCTCACTTACCATTGTGAAAATCCTAGGGCCCTTAAGAATGATGCTAACTTTACACTGTCTGTGTTCTAGAAACAAAACAACAAAGCTCAGATGTCAGCACTTCTGTTTACAGCAGAGTTAACTGAATATTTTAAGCCCACTGTTGAGACCGACTATTAAGAAAAAAAGATTCCTATCAAAATATTACCGCTAATTGACAATGTACCTAGTTACCCAGGAGCTCTGGTGGAGATGTATTAAAAAGATTAATGTTGTTTTCATGTTTGCTAACAGAACACCAATTTGGTAGCTCATGGATCAAGGAGTAATTTTCACTTGTATTTCAAGTCTAGTGTATTTAAGAAATACATTTGATAAGGCTATAACTGCCATTGATAGTGATTTCTCTGATGGATCTGGGCAAAGCAAATTGAAAACCTTCTAGAAAGAGTTCACTCTTCTGGATGCCATGACAAACATTTGTGATTCATGGAAGAGGTCAAATATCAACATTAACAGCAGGTTGGAGAATGTTGATTCCAACCCTGATGGATTTGAAGTCTTCCTTTAAGACTTCAGCAAAGGAAGTAACTGCAAAAGTGGAAGAATTAGCAAGAGAACTAGAGTTAGAAATGGAGCCTGAGTATGTGACTGAATTGCCGCAATCTCATGAAAACACTCGAAAGGATGAGGCGTTTCTTCTTACAGGTGACAAAGAGTGGTTTCTTGAGGTGGAATGTAATCCTGGAGAAGATGCCATGAACACTGTTGAGATGACAATGGAGGATTTGGAATATTACATAAACTTACTTTGTAAAGTGGTGGCAGAGTTTGAAGAAGTTCTGTGAGTAAAATGCTACTGAATAACATGGCATGCTACAGAGAAATCTTTTGTGAAAGATTTGTGAAAGTTAATCAACACAAGAAACTTCATTGTTTTCTTTTATTAAGCAATTGTCACAGCCACCCCAACTTATAGCAACCACTGTCCTGATCAGTCAGCAGCCCTCAACACTGAGACAATACCCTCCATCAGAAAAAAACAGTAAAACTCTCTCAGTGCTCAGATGATCATTAGCATTTTTAGCAATAAAGTATTTATTAATGTATAAACATTTTTAGCCATAATGCTATTACACACAAATTTTAAATGCACTGAGAAACCAATTACATTGTGTGACATTATTGTAATGTTTGCTTTACTGTGGTTGTCTCTACCTGCATCTGCAATATCTCTAGTGTATTTGTATAATATACTACATGATAATCAATTCTTCTCTTTGGTTTTTGTGTTTATTCATTAATGTGTTGCGTTTATATGCAGAAATGTCCCTGGGATGTACATATTTTATTACCTCTCCTTGTAAGTCAAATTCTCAAGGTCCTTAATCATTGCTTATTAGTTGTGAGCTTCTTAAAATATTTCCTTTTTGATGTGTAATTTCTAACATTTGTACTTGTTTCTCTAATCAGTGTAAGTACAAATTGTTTTATATTTCATTTCTGCAAAAACTTTTAACTGAAAGGCTAAATTAAAAAAAAAAAAATATTCCTGTGTTGTAATTGCTGAAGTCTAAGTGAATGTGATAATGAATATTTTGTACCACATAATCTTGACCTTCCCTCCTGTCTTCCAAGTAAATGACCTGGTTAGTCACAGAGTAGTCACAAGTACCTGAGGTCTCTTGATGATATCCTTGCTTTGAGAAAACTTGGGTTTAAGCATCAAATACTTCATATCAAGGTTTTTGAATTATTCATTGAACTCTGGGTTTTCATAGTGAAGAACTGGTAACACACAAGTAAAAGTGTGCAGACTACAAGGACAATGTAAGGTCAATCCTTACTCAGAGTCTTACAGTAAAATGTATCACTACCAAAAATGTATTAATTCTATACTTCAAAAAGAAAAACTCCTAATCAATATTTTCCTCATTTAAAAAGGTAAAACAGGAGCAGCAAGAATCACTTGGGCCCCGTTGTAGGCAGCCCAGGAAAGTTCTGTAAGTCTCGATGCTGGATTGGTCAGGCTTAGTGCTTCTATAAAGGAGAGAAACACGCCAGATTGAGGAGCAGGGTAGGTTTACACTGGTGCCAGGGCTGTTGTTGTAGAACATCCTTACATCTCAGTTTTCACTGACTCTGCTTTGAAGTCCTTCTGTCTTGACTGGAAACGATTTGCTCTAAGAAAGATTGGCATTTTCTGTGGATGTGAGTGATGCAGTCATAGTAAACCATCATAAAATAATGTAATGGCCAGTGTAGTAGGATAAATCCTCAGTCTAAAACACAGAAACTGAAGTGGTTTCAGTCTACAGAGAAAAGGCATGTCTTGCTGGACAGCTTTGTTTTCATAACTGTTTGCCACATTTTATTCTTGGACTTAATATAATGTTAAGAGCATTGTAATCTTTATACACCTGAATATATTTCCTTTTGTCTTTTTTTTTTTTCTTTTCAATTTTTAAGAGGATTGATGTTGTAACCTGGTTTGCGCTATTATATTATTATAAATAAGGTTTGCGCTAATGCCTTCTTTTAAAATTCTTCCCCCTCAGGAGCACATTTGACGAGTTTACTTGATACTGATCACAGGTTTGTTCAGTTTATGCAATGCCAAGGAAGGGTAAATAAGAAAAAATAACAGCATTAGGAAAGATTTTTCTGAGAAGTAAAGAAGAGTGTGATAGGTATGAAACGCTTGTATTCCACTTGTTAGCAACAATGAAAAAAATCATTTTTAAATTGAATGTATAGTATATATATCCACAGCAATAGAATCAGGATTTCTCCATAGTTGCTTAAATAATTTTATTTCCCACAATTCCTATAGAAAGCATATGATCTATGTAAATTATATTCACCATAAAGACTTTTGAGGAAAAACACCCATAGTAACAAAAATATTATTAAAAGTCAACAACATATGTTCCCTATATAATCTTATAATATTTATATGGGCAAAAGGAAATTAGGCATGATTTAGGACTATGGATCTAGCAAGATGACGCTTTAATTCTGTGTATGACTGACCACTTCTCTGTACAAAGGTGTCACACGGATGAGGAAGCATGCCTGCTCTTTCACAGCCACGCATGTGCACACACTCCTCCACGCTACCTTCCCTTTACCTACCGTTCCCTAAATTGAAAGTTATCCTGTTACACACAGCCTATAGCTTGATCTTTCCTCACAAGCTACTTTTTATGTTTTAATTCCCCCTTTGTATATTTTTGCTTCTTTCTCTCTTTAATTTAAATGTATTATCCATGGATAAATGTGCCAACTTAAACTTCACAATCTTGAGTGCACAAAATGAGAGTTGAAATCTCTGGGTCAGTATTTTCTCATGCATAGGAAACTATGTGGTATCCTTCTGGGCTCCTTCCATTGTGCCAGTCTTTTCTGGGTACTAATTAACGCTTTATTTTTTCAAGTTCCTGGCTGAACAGTCAATTCTCATGGACTGCTGGATATTCTACTTGGTTCCCATTAAAAGTTGTGCTGAGATGTTTAGCTTTCAGTTCTCCTAGGTCTTGAAGCACAGAATTACTCTCTCTAAGTCAATGCATAATATAACAGAAGCCACCCACCTCAAATGTTCCAATATGTGAGTAGTTCAGCTCCAATTACAAGTCAAGATATATAATCACCAACTCCAAAATTGCATTGAGAGAAAAAAGGAGAATGGGAGAGGAAGAAGGAGGAGGAGAGAGGGAAAAGAGGGAGGGGAAAAGAAGGATTGTGAAAGCCAAATACTTTGGTTTTTAAATTTTCAATAAGTGAACAAATAAATAAAAGGATTTCTCCCAGAAGATGGGGCAAAAATATTTTTTAAAGTGAAAAGAGTATTTAGAAGAATAGATGATCAATTCAGAAATGTACAAGGGTACCCAATCCAGCAAATGAGAAAGGGCAAGTAGAATAGGAAATAATCTAAGGAATAAAAGGAAAATGTTTTCTAAAATAACAGAAACCCACTAACCTGAAAGTAAAAGAAAAAAAAAAAAAAGGACCCATACAGTAGCAGAAAAAACAAAAATAAAAATACACTCAAACACATGCTCATAACATTTCCAAGATAAAAACAAAAAGTCATAGAGCGTAGAATGAAAAACAGTTCTCCACAGGGACAAGAGTCTGATTTATTTCAGACTTTTCATTGCACCAAAGAATGCTTAATGACGATGAGTATGTCTACAGAAAAAGGACCACAAACCATAAACCATTCATAAGCAAAACATTCACCATATACTAAGGCAAAACAAAGACATTATTAATTAGGTGTGTCGTCCAAAGCGTAGCTCACAAGCACTCAAGCTGAATAAAACAAGAAAGAATCCAACAAAGTGGAAACTGTGAGAGCCAAGAAGAGAAATTAAGTTTGGATGAGTAGAAAGGAGTCAATGATGACAGCTTCAGAGTATGCCTTAAAGAAGTTTCTCCATTTTAGGACATTTGACAAGTAATATAATTAGGAACCAGGTTATTTTAGAGATATGGTTGAAGGCCACACTCACCTCATTTGTCAAGATAAATGAAATGCAGTTGGAAATTCCATGGGAAATAAAAGCAGCACATGATAATCATAAAATAAATATAGAGATGAAAACATGTTATTGTTTTGAACAGTTGATCGATGATAAGAAAATGGATATTTGATCTTGATGCTTAGAACATTCTCTTTTGAATGGCACAAACTTAGTTCTAGAGTGTTATGTATGATCCAATCACACTCAAGGACTCTGCAATATATGATATTTTGTAGTCATAACATTATTTGTTAGTTTTAAAATTTTGGAACTAACGTACGGACAAAGTAATGGAGGGTTAATTGATAGTACAGAACAGCATTTAAGTTTTGTAAACTATGCTAATTATTTGTCTAACACATATTTATGTCAGGTATTGCTCTAATAACTGTGGATTCAACAGCAAAAACAGACAGAATGCCTGGCCATGTGAAAGTTCACATAGGGGGTGAAAAGTAATCAAATTAGTAACACAGATATAGAATTAAGTTGGATAATAGGAAATGTTATGGTGAAAAATAAAGTAGTACAACAAAGAGGAGTGAGGGTGCATGGCTATTTTATGAAGGGATGTACAGCAAGTGCTCTCGAAACTTTCATCAGAATCCTAAATACCAGAGAAACAGTCATAAAAAAGGCACTCTAACAGTGCATCCAATGACCAGTGCATCAGGAAATGGTCTCTCATGTTTGAGTCCCAGCAAGAAGCCTGAGCCCAGAGAAAAGGCAATGAGTGAAGGGAAGTGAGAGCTGATATCCCAAGGAAAGGCTGGGGCCAGGTATTATCAGTAGGGTCTTGCAGGTCATGTTAAGGAGCTTGATCTCCTGAACACAATAGGGGGATGATTTCATCAAGCAGTCCTATATAAATTGGGGACAGGGAGAGGAAGAAGATGTATGGAGAAAGGGATTCCTTGGGCTATACAGCAGGAAGGTAAGAGACCCAGTTCAGAAGCTGATGGCTCAAGAAATACAGCTTAAAAACATCATTTAAAGTTATGGAGGTGGCCGGGCGCAGTGGCTCACACCTGTAATCCTAGCACTTTGGGAGGCCCAGGCGGGCAGATCACCTGAGGTCAGGAGTTCAAGACTAGCCTGGTCAACGTGGTGAAACCCCATCTCTACTAAAAATACAAAAATTAGCTGGGCATAATGGCGGGTGCCTGTAATTATTGCTACTCAGGAGGCTGAGGCAGGAGAATCGCTTGAACCCCGGGGGGCAGAGGTTGCAGCAAGCTAAGATCATGCCACTGCACTCCAACCTGGGCAAAAGAGCAAAAGAGCAAGACTTGGCACAAAAAAAAAAAAAAAAAGTTATGGAGGTAACCAGTATAAGAATAAATATAAGGATAAAAGTTTTTTGTTTGTTTTTTGTTTTCGTTTTGTTTTGTTTTTAAAAAGAAAAAGAAGATGGAGGGAAGAAAGTGTAAATCAGTTAATTGCTTATCCTTCATAGCTACTGATAAAGTTATATAAAGCAAGAAAATGTGTATTAAAATAGTGCAAATAGTAGTTAGACTAAGATTGAAAAGAGGATTGCTAAATTTCATTGTATATGTTTATTTGGTATGTGGATTAATTCATTCTGTCCATGGCTTTCATAACATTTTAGTTTTAACTTTTGTTAAAAGCAATACCAAAACTCTAAATATTCAAAGTTTGTGAAGTTGAGAGGAGAAAATTTACATCCGTTGGAAATGATGCTTTCTGCCTTATCAAGCAGCACATTTACCACAATTTGCCAGTTGAAAAGCCATATTAGAGATCATAAGCATAGAAATGTAACATTTTCTTAGATTATAATCTCATTACAGCATGTTCACAGAGACCTTTATCTCAAACCTAAAAACACATATTTCCATGTATCGGGAATACATTTCAAAAAGGAAAAATATCAAAAGTCTTTCTATCTGCTATTAGCATTTTTTATATTTGCAAACACTCTGCATTAAATTGATTTGGAAGACATTTTCTAGAATTATTTTCTTCTTATAAAATCTGGATGATACTCATAATTAGGTAAGAATTCATTATCATCTTTGTTTATTCCTGCTGACCTTCTAACTATAAGAACAAAAATGGGTGGAAAATAGGTTCAAAACCTGCAGAGCATAATAGAAGTGAAAATAAAGTACCAATTAACATCAGCAATGTCACAATCACCTCTAAAATGCCTTTGAGCTCATCATTTTTGACAGAGCTTGAAAAAGCTTGCATTGATTACCAAAAGAAAATGAATGAGAGCATATTATAAATATCTATTTCTCATCTTACACTATTTTGCATTTTTGAAGTGGAAATGTTTAAAGACATTTTTTAAACATCTAAGAAATATTGTGCCAATACATATTTTGAGAGAAAATTTACTCCGAAGATACTTCTTAGTATCTAAAATAAAAGTGTATTTATAAAATTTATTTTCAAATCACTGTTCTTGATGTTGATGTATACATCAAGTGATTATATGATGTCTGAAAGTATACATTGAAAATAATATTTAAATAATAATATTTAATATTTCTAATATTCATGTGTGGTGTTTCAAGTTCATTTCAATTCTCTATTTTGTTGGTTTAAAAATGAATAGAAGTGCTTTTTATTGAATGCTAACAAAAAACACGGTGGAGTATTGCTATTTGCATTATACTTACTGCCACCAATCTGAGAAACACAATTTTAAAAAGTAAGTAAATCAATTTCTCATTCTGCTAGTAAACATATATTAGGGTGATCTCAGGAAGTATTTTTATAATAAAAAGTGGAGGCTCAGTAAATATTCCATAAACTTTCATTGTTAAATATTTCAGAAAATTTTATTTGTTTATGGACTCCTCTCTATGACTGTTTTCTAATTGAAGAGCTTGATGATTCTTTTAGCAGATTTAACTCACATATGCACCGTTTTTGAGCATTTAGAAAATTTATTTAATATTATGAGAATCTACTCTAAAGAGGAAGTTTATGGTTAGAAGTTCAAGGATGGCTTTTTCATAATTTTCCAGAATAGAGATGTGTTCTTTTTTTTTTTTTTTTTTTTTTTTTTTTATATTCCACAACAGGCTAATTGAGAACAACTGAGATTTTGGTCAAGGCCCGGTGAGAATGACAACATAGGTGAACATTGTTGAGGCTGATCTTGGGGAATATCAAGTGTTAGTTTAAGTCAAAAAAAGAAAGGCAACTCAAGATTCAGCAATGTCATCTCCAACTTTTGCCTGAGAGTAGGACCTAAAGGTGCTGACACTGCCTTGTTTTCAATAAAGTTGTGCAGGGACAGTAACACGATTCAATTTCTTCTTCGGAAGCCTGCATCTGGCACAAGGCGGACAGTGATGTGTAACTCAGCTTAATCACATTGGTTAGCCTTGGCTTAGGCAATCTTGCAAGGGTAAGACATTTTGTGAGTGTTACCACTTTCAACAGCTTTCCACAGATGGTGTAGAGTCCAAGTATCAACTTTGATTGCTGCTTTTCAATTTCTGTTCCCGCTGGAGCACAATTTTAAAATACATTTTTGTGGAAAGAGATATGAAACTTTTGAATAACATACAATAAGCTATATAGCAACATATATTTTGAAATAGGCAATGAATTACAAGGAAATCCTTATTTTCAACAACCAATTTCTCACCCTGATAAATGTCTCACCAAGCAAATCTATGAAGGCAAGCCTTGTGGGCTCTATTCACCACTTCACGTTGCATTTCAGGGCCCTATTTATGCAAATAAAGAGAAACATCGTGCAGTAAGTAAAAGGAATCCAGCCACAAATCACAGAGTTCTTAACAGGGAATGCTGCATTTTTTTTTTTAATTCAAAAAGATTAATAAAAGAGCAAGAGAGGGGGAGAGAGAATTGGAAAAATCAGATGTGTTGTTTCTCATTCATAAATGATGTATAATTCTATCAGGCATGTTGAAACATTTATGGATATTGCAATGAGAGTTGTATAGAGTTTTAACAGAATAAAAGCTTATTCAATTACTTATATACATACTTAAATACAGTGAGTTTTTCCATATGTAGTTAAGTTTACTAGAAATCTATAGAAGATGGTCATGAAACAATTTTATTTAACTAATACGCACTTAAAATGGGCATAATTCTCAGTACTCCTAAGCTCTTCTTCTTAAACTATAAAGAAAAATGTTCTTTAAAAATGTAACACGTTGGCCAGGCACAGTGGTTCACTCCTGTAATCCCAACAATTTGGGAGGCCAAGGTGGGTGAATCACTTGAGCCCAGGAGTTTAAGACCAGCCTGGGCAACAAGGAGAAACCCTGTGTCTACCAAAAAACATGAATACAAAAAAATTAGCCAGGCATAGTACTGCATGCCTGTAGTCCCAGCTGCTCAGGAGGCTGAGGTGGGAGGATTCTTGCACCCAGGAGGCAGAGGTTGCAGTGAGCTAATATCATGTCACTGCATAGGCAACAGAGTAAGAGCCTGTCTCTCTCCCTGCACACACACACACACAAACACACATATATATACACACACACACAAATATATATATGTCAATATATATATATGAATGACACATTAAGAATAAACTACAGATTGGCCTTGGAGAACATACTATTATTTGTCAATAGTTTCTTATAGAGTTTGATGATAATCTGTAAAAAGAGAAGTTAACTTAATTATTTAAACTACCTTTACTGTTTTAACATATTAATTACCTTGATTGTTATTTACGTGAAATCACTAAGACTTATGTAAATTAGTGATACATGTATAATTCTTAACAATTTAAAGTAATTTGAGAGCCCTTGACTAGTGTATCACCCTAGTCACTATTGATTAGCCCAACAATGTACACCCAGGCTTGAAGATGCCAACAATCTAGCAGAAAAGAGAAGCCAGAAATTTCCTCTCCTCTATCTTGATATTTATTACATACTCCTTTATTATTTTTTTCAAATCTACTTTTTTAGCAAGAAAAGATTCATCAGTGTTCAGTAGAATTTATGGGAACCAGGCCAGGTAATAAGTATTTGACACACCCAACTTTGCTTTTAATACAAAGTGACCTATGCACAGTTGTTTTTAAGTAAAAGTAAATTATAAAGTACTTTTATTCACTTAACTCATGAAAGAATTAAAATGAAAAGAGATGTGAGAAGAGGAATTTTATGTGTTACTGATTATATAAATATAGAGAAAACTAAGGTCTTGAACAGAGTATACATATTTTCAAATTAAATACAAACTTTCAAATATTTGCTTCACCTGATCTTTATAAATTCTACTGCACGAAGTAAAGGCTTTCCTCATCAAAATGTAACTGAAAAAAGAGTGAGAAAATAAGTACTAAAATATAAGATGGTAGAAGGAAAATTTCTATATTTTCTAACGAGACAGAATCTTAAAGTAAATGCAGTAGCTGTTAGCACAGGAACTAACAAATAGTTCCTAGAATTATCTTACAGTTAATAACATTTATTTATCAAATATAAGAGACTGCTAAGCAGGCCATTCACTATCAATAGTGTTTCATTTCATTGTCAATGTAACTGTAATTAAACAATTAGATGACAATAAAAATTAACTATAGTATACTTTTCTTCAAACATTGTGATTGTGATTTTAATAGTCATCAAACAAATACTGACTTCTTAAAAGTTTCAAATATTGTAAAATGCATTTGAGTGAACATGAAATTTCTTAAGTTATGGGAAATAAATCTGGGAACATAATTTCAGAAATACGGTACATTCAGTCATGTAGGAACGCAGAAATTATAATTTCAGGTCACATCTTATTCCACGGGCAAAAGGCAACACAGTGAAGCAGAAAAATCAAATAAAGGGGTAGATTTAAGGATATATATATATATATATATTCCCATTTTTTTCACTTTGTCAGAGCATCGCAGCTGCCCCGGCGCTGTCCATGGTCCTGGACTTTCTAACAAATTTAGTAAAAGACCCTCTTCCACCTTTTGGACCCCATCTTGTCCTCCTGACTTGCACTACCACCCACAGCCATTATTTATCAAAAATTAAATTTTGTTTGATTTTAGGTATTAACTAGGTCAATTATATATCAACATCCACATCAAAAATTGACTTCAGCTTAACCCAATACCAGCTCCTTACTCCAGGCTAACTTACCCCTATTCTTACACTAGTGAATATTGTCTAAGTTGAGTTAAAAGCAACTTTTCCAAAAGATTAAGTCAAAGTGCAATCATCAGTTACATTCCCTAAAACAAAGTGAAAGATATTCTTTCTTATTAAAATAACTAAATGCTAAGTTTTCTCATCCTGAGTACCTATATAACTACAGATCTGTAGATCTCATTCTAACAGAAATGTGTAAGCAATCTTACAGATACTGGTTTCACTATATATAAGGCTGCTTACGCTGAGCTGGCTGCAAGCAACTGATTCAAGACAAACTGGAATTGGATTTAAATGTATAATCAATATCTTTTCTGCTTCCAAAAATAATTATAGGGAATTTAAAATAAAAGGCACATATACAACATAGCTGCAAATTAGAAACAGGGGGAACTGTTTAGATAAGGGCAAGAAGTGAATATTTAAATATGGAGGGAATAGTCATTGTGACTTAATGTTTTAGGTCTGACCTGGATAGATAGAGAAAAATGGGAAATAAGACCATATACATATCATTTACAAATACCCCAGGTGTTTTTCTGACTCTGGTCTTTGCCTGAGGTATTTATTTAACTGGGATGCCTTTCCCATGTTTCTTTGCCTATTAAAATACCATACATTTCTCAAGTCTGAGTATGTGTGCCTACTCTCCTATTAATCTCCTATTAATCCCCCCAATGTGACTGATACTCTTTGTTTTGCACTCACATAAGATTTTACTTATATAAGTTTGAACATTTATTTAAAAGATAATCATTTGTTACATGCCTGTATTTTCAAACAGGTTTTAAGTTCATTGAAGACAAAAACCATATCTTAGAAGTAGTACATCCTAGTCACTCAATTAAACTTTTGTGGATTGTCTGTAATGGCATCCTTCAGCAAGCTGTTTATTTAAAAATAATACTTCAATTTTACTTTATTTTATTTTTGCCTTCTGGGATTGCTATTTGTGCTACTAAATAGAAACCTGAGTAATCAGTGTGTTTTCACTAATCAGGGTTAGATTTAGACCAAATAAAAATAAACATAAAAAATAAATAAAATAAACCCTGTAGAGAAAATAACTCCCTGAAATAAATCTGAGGTTTAAAATAGCAGCTCATAGTACAGTAGAAATAGAGATGACCTAGGTTCCCCTGGGCAAGTCCCAGATACTCTATAAATCAGAGAACAAGCAAACTTCATAGGATTTCAAAAAATATATTGTGCTAAAACGTAATTAACATAAAATTTACCATACTAACATTTGTAAGTGTGCAATTCAATGGCATTAGGCATACACACAATGTTGTGTAACCATCATTTCTATCTACTTCTAGAACTTATTCACCTTCCCAAACTGAAACTATCTCTATGCATTAATTCTTGATTCTGCCCTCCCCTCAGCACTTTATAACTTCTATTCTACTTTCTTTCTCTCTGAATTTGTCCATTCTAGGTACTTCATGTAAGTGAAATCATACAATTATTGTCTTTTTATATCTGTCTTCTTTCATTTAAATGATATTTTCAATATTCAACCACATTGTAGGATGTTGCCAGAATTTCCTGCCTTTTTATAGCTGAATCATATTTCTCTGTGTGTATATACCGCATTTTGTTTACCCGTTCACCTGTTGATGGGAACTTGGGTGGTTTCGACCTTCTGTCTCTTGTGAAAAACACCGCGATGAACATAGGTGTACACATATCTAAGGCTCTGCTTTTAACTCCTTTGCGTTTACACCTAGGAGTAAAATTGCTGGATCACATGGTAAATCTATGTTTAACTTTTTAAGGAATAGCCAAAATTCCCTGACTTTTACTACAGTTAAATGAGAAAGGGCTTTCTAAGCAATAATAAAGTCTACTCATTCTTCTCTCAACTTGTGCTTATTTCTGGTCTCTCTTACTTTTTGCTTTAGTTGCTGAATTCAATTATTTCTTCAACTCCTCAGTATCTGCCACCCCACACTCTATCCTATACATCCTCTCTCATCAAAACAAACTTGTCTCATAATCCCAATTGGTTGATAAATTGAAACACTGACAGCAAATAAATAATGGCTTCTAAAGAATGAATTGGGAATCCAACCAGTACTGTATATATTCTCAAGATCTTTCGTAAAAAATGAGTTAATCTTTATAAATGGCTTTTGCTTTTTTTTTCAGATTAACTCATTTGTTTTTAAGAAAGCTCTTGAGAATACCTGGACTACCTGCCTCTGTACTTCTTTTATATAAGAGAGAAATAAACTTTTTTTCATTAAAAAACAAACAAACAAACAAAAATCCTAAGGTTTTGAAATATTAAGGTACCACACATACGGAAGGGATGAAACGGTGAAGTGGGCCTCTAGGAGCCCATACAATGTATTCTGTATAATCAATCCCCTCTCATCATACGTAGTAACCTTGGCCTTTCTTGATAGGTTTGGTAAAACTAGCCTATTTCAAAATACTAATAACAGGTAACATTAATATGTTAGCACTTATTGGGAGCATTTTAAGAACTTTACATATATATTAATTTGTTTAAGCCTTACCAAATATCTTTATAAATTAACAAACTAAGAAACAGAGATTAAGCAAATAAGTCAAGGCCAATAATAAATGGCTCCAGCAGTATTAACCAAGCAATCCTGCTGCAGAGACTGTTGGTAACCACTACTTAATATAGCACACCAAATACCAGCCAATGAGTGGGCCTCAGCTTTCAATTCCTTACATGTCTTAAGTGCCGGGACTGATTCATATGCAATACTCAGTTACTCAACCATAAATTGGCTTACTTCAACAAATAGTTATGTAATGTCATTACTTTCAACGGCAACAACTGCAATTACTTTTGCACCAACCTAATATAGACCAGATTAATATTAGGATGAAAAAAATAGGATAAAGGCTTCAGAGATGAGGGGGACGGAATTGATCAGAAAATAATTGTAATTCTTTAAGAAAACAATTATATACTAAGGAGAAAGATAATTCAGTACACAGATTAGACAAGAATTTATTTATTGAATTAAACTGATTTTCTACATGTATGACAAGAACGTGAAATTTAAGAAACGAAAATATTCCAGCAAAGAATTCCAGCTTGACAAAAATGAACTTGATGAATGACACAATCACAAATATCTGAAATACCGATATTTGTTACACTATTTTAATTTATTGTATGTGACCTTAGAAAAATAAAATGTTATATAGGCTTTAAAATCGGCAATGGGGTAATAGGCTCAATTCTTCTCCATATAAAAATGTTCAGCTCAACATATTAGAGAATATAAAGATTGATTGCTAAAATCAAGAGGAGCTATTCATCAAAATTACTGTTTTACATTAAATGAAGAATACCAAAAAAGGGCGACTATAAACTGTTTATTTTTAAGTATTCAAACTCTGTAAACTCTCTATATTCACCACTTCAAAAGAAAATGTACAAGGCAAGAGTTGAATAAAACTTTGAAAACTTAAGTCATATATGACTCTTAACAATTCCTTAAAAAGAATGATTCACAATGTATGTTTACACATTTTGGTAAAAATGAAAAAGTTCTATGCAGTCAATGGTAGCAGAAGGCACAATATTGTTTTTTTCTCACAAATTCATGCTGTAGTGAAACCAATATTATATGCCAATAACTGAAACATTTTAGTCCCATGAGACTGTTATACTGAGGTACAGAAGAAAGACAGGACAGTCTCCAGCAGGCCTCATGCATCCTTCTAACGGGATCACAGAGACTTCAAACACCCTTAATCTCAAGACAGCCAAAGGAGATTATCAAGATGAGAGATGTACAACTTTACACACTTGTTTATTTTAATATTTAATATTTAAAATACTCTACTAAATGCTACATACTGGATTTTATCCAGTATGCTTGTAAAATCATTATTCATTAGTATTATCAGAAGTTGGATTAATCCTGATTACATCACATTGAAGGTGAAGGAAACTGGGTTAAATGTATTTAACGTGATGTGACATAAACAAAATCACCGGGGATATCAAGACTTGTACTCATATAGGACAATGTAAGATCAATGCTGACTTATCAAAACTGCTATCCAAATTGGCTAGTTAATAAAAGCAAAGTAACCACTTCTGGGACAGAGGCACATCAACATCAGACTACAGTTTTTGAGTTGTTGTGTAATATAATAGAGAAGAGATTTAAAGTCAGAAAACCTGGCCTAGTAAATTTCTGGCTATGCCAACTAAATTAATCCTAGGTATGAATTTCTTCCAAAATTCATAATCTGAAAAATGAGGATAAAAATAAAAATACTCTTCAATCTTTCCTACTGGGGTTGTTGTGAACTCAAGGAAAAATATTTGAGAAAATATTTTTCATAAAATATAACACGCCCCCTTAACTGTGAAATGTCAGTGTAGGAAAAGAGCTATGTTTGTTTTTTGTTTGTTTGTTTGTTTTATCTATGGGAAGCTAATGTGACCTTATAGAAAAATCAACTAGCGACTCCAGGCTCATCAGCACCAGAGTCTAACCAATTAAGCTAAGTGGCATAGGACCACCCACATTTCAAAATAAAATTTCAAGCACATGAAATAGAGTAATGTGTTTATAATGTTAAATGAGGTGTTTCACAATTAATTTTAAATGGCAGGTGTTAAGCTTATACATTCTCCGGCACTTCATGCTCCATAATGCCAATATGAAATTAAAAATAACAAAATACAAAAAATTAGCACTCCATGTGGAGACAGTATGAGCAAAATTGAAATGTCTCTACCTTGGTCACTTGGAACTGTTTCATGCATGGCCCCAGATCTAAGGCAGTTGACAACCAGGCTGCAATAGGCATGCCCCGCAAAGCGTGAGACTTACACCAGCTCTTTCAGGTGCTCTTGGCATCTGATAGTGCTACCTGGAATAGCCAAATCTTCCTGGCTCTCAGTCCTGTTAGAGGCACTGGTCTTTCTTGAGGCCTTTGTGCTGTGTACCACAGATCATTTTAAAAATGGATACACTGGTACTCTCACATGAAAGAGAAAATAGACTTTTGCAATTAAAATAGTTTCTGTAGTAACGTGGAAATGGGTGGTAGTGACTTAAATAAAAGATATCTTAAAATCTTTATACATAATATTAAGTCAATTTCACAGCAGTGATTTTTTGCTACCATATATATGATGCATTTTTTTCAGTTAAGATAAAAGAATTATTTTGACATTCTAGAAAAGTCTTTGTCATCATTTTACAGCTCCTTATGAAATGGGAGAAATGATAAAATATTTCAGGATTTTCTTTGTCCTACATGCAGATAAATTATCTATGGCTCCTTCTTAACTTTAGGCATCCCTGATGTTTCCAGATTGATAACGTGGTTAAGAGTTTTAAATGCTATCTTTTTTTTTTTTTTTAAACATTTAGAGTGTTTGGTAATACTACAATAAAATTTTTACTTAAAATACATGTATGTAAGAAGTGCCAACTGAGTGTCAGGTACTGTTCTTAGAGCTGGGAATACAAAGGTGAAAAAAAAAAAAAAACAAACAAATAAAGTCCCCTAGGTTGCTCAGTGACATTATAAAAAACTTCAGTCCCTTCCTTTTCTGCCCTGCCACCCTCAACATGCCATTTGAATCAGCAGAAAATATTCATTTTAATCTTTATAAATATTTTGAAGTTTTGTGTAACATATTTAAAAATTTTGCAGGCTGGGCATGGTAGCTCACACCTGTAATCTCAGCACTTCGAGAGGCTGAGGTAGCCAGATCACCTGAGGCCAGAAGTTCCAGGCCAGCCTGGCCAACATGATGAAACCCCTACTAAAAATACAGAAAAATTAGTCAAGCCTGGTGGTGGGCACCTGTAGTCCCAGCTACTCGGGAGGCTAAGGCAGGAGAATCACTTGAACCCAGGGGGCGCAGGTTGTAGTGAGCCGAGACTGCACCACAGCACTCCAGCCTGGGCAACAACAGCAAAATTCCATCTCAAAACCCAGACAAACAAAAAATTTGCAGTGGAAAACCGAGAATAGAGAGGCATGAAGTAATAAATCTGTCATAGATTGCATGGTTATGTTCTGCCAATTTCGCATATTAAATCTTATCCCCCTGTGTGACAGTGTTAGGAGTAATTAGCATTAGATGAGGTTATGAGGATGGAGCCCTCATCAGTAGTATTAGTGCCCTTAGAAGGGTCACGAGAGAGCTTGATTCTTCTGCCTGCTTTCTGCCACATGAGGACACAATGAGAGGTTGGCAGCATGCAGTCTGGAAGAGGGCTTTCACCAGAACCCAACCATGCTGACACCCTGATCTTAGACTTCTAGCCTCCAGAACTGTGAGACATAAGTTTCTGTTGTTTACAAGCCACTCAGTCTGTAACACTTTGTTATAACAGCCCAAAAGGACTCAAAACAAATCATCTTCACCCTCCCGCCACAATAATTAAGGTTTCAAGGTGTAAAAGCGTTCATCTACAAAGAAGACACAATTTTATTTGAAAGGAACATACAGCTTAACTGGGTAAATTACACATATATGTAAAAATATAGATTGTACTTCAGGCACAATATAAACAGTAGTATTGATAGTTCAAAGAATTGAGAATAGAATTTAAAATAAACACAGGACCAGAATTTGGGCCTTTTGATGGCTAATGTAACGTTTTAATCACTAAACCAACAGTATCCAGTTAAGATGTATTCACTAGACTTGCTATATATTAAAAATAATTATTAAATACAAAAGAAGTCCCAATTAAAGTAATTCATCATTATTCACATGCCTAAAATTTAAATTCAGTATTATAAATTGAAGTCTTGTCAAATGTTTAATACTGAAGTAGAAATACCCCCCAAAAAGATGGTATGTATTATTTCCTATAGTTACTTAACAGCAAATGATCTTTGTATGGTTGGTAATGAACAAAGGTAAATATATTTTGTTTTACTTTTCAGCTACCGGTAAGAAAATAGTTTCACTGATATTAATCCTGACATACTCAAAGGAACCACTTAATAATGATAAATGTTACTTTTCAGAGTTTCCTGGAGATTAAGAATTTAATATCTAGACCCTCCCTCTCTCCCTCCCTCCCTCCCTTCCTTCTTTCCTTCTTTCTTTCTTTTTTCTTTTGAGACGGGGTCTTGCTCGGTTACACAGGCTGGAGTGCATTGGAGCAGTTATAGCTCACTTCAACCTCCACCTTCCAGGACCAAGCAATTCTCCCACCTCAGCCTCCCAAGTAGCTAGAATTACAGGCATGCACTACCACACCTGGCTAATTTTCCTTTTTTTTTTTTTTTTCTTTTGTAGAGACAGGGTTTTGCCATGTTGCCCTGGTGGATCTCAAATTCCTGGGCTCAAGAGATCTGCCAGCTCCAGCCTCCCAAAGTGCTGGGATTACATGCCACCACGCCAGGACTAGACTATTTCTTTTTCTCTCATTTTTTAAAGACACTTTTTTTTTTTTTTACAAAGGAAACGTGCAGATTCTAATAACAGAGAAATCTAAATAGCAAATACTTCAGTTATTAGGAACTACTTAGTACCAGAAACTGTGCCTTCTGAAATCAGTTTTTTTATAGACATATGGAGCTGCGAGTGCAGAGGATGCTGTGGAATGCCACTCACACCCTTCCTTCAGGATGGAGGCACTCATTTCTCCCAGGTACTGGGAGTTGCTCGCAGCCCAAAGCTCAAACCCCTGACAGCACCTCCAGAGCAGCTGTGTCCAGGCACTGGTTGGCGTGTAGGCATTAAGGGTCCGGTCGTCCTCATGGCTGGATGGGGCATCCCAGTTTGAAAACACCCAGTGGGATTACCGGTAGGATGAGCTGGGGTTATTGTTCCCACTGCCTTATAGTACAACTCCCCCTTTTGCATCCTTGTTCCTTCACTTTCCCTAGAGACATTGCCTTGCTCCTGGGACACTGCCCCATAAATTGGCTGCAAGCACATTTTCATCTTGTAAGTCTGCTTCCTGGGAAACCCTTCCGAGATAATGAGTTTGGAATAAATCTTTACTCTTGTCTGCTTATTACTCTAGCAGTCTATTCAGTGAATGTGTAGCATTTGTAGCTAAACTTTTCAGAATACTGCTAGTTATGAGCTAATAAGGCCAATATTTTCGAAACAAAAGATATTAAAATGTTCTTCTCTAAATTATTATTGACCTAGAAAAAAATGAATACAATTAAGCGGCTGTCAAAAAAAGGGTACTACAAATTAAACTCAAAGAAAATAGAAAAATGCATCTTGCAGGGATAACACAGCTAAAAATCAATGTAACCCATAGCATTTATCAGTACATAAAGACAATAAAATAATCTGGTTAGCAGCACAAGGTACCATGATATCTTTGGGTAACAGTAAGTTAAAAGTTCGAGACAATTTAGACATTTCTCTGAAATTTCCAGTAAGTCTGCTCATACTCTGAACATTTCTTGCGTTATAGAATGTATTTTAAATGGATTGCTTTCTTTAAAACTCCCGGAATATTGAAATTGCTGTGATAAATAACCAAATATCAATTTTGATCGATTTCAGAAACATGTTTTACCACTCTAGGTAATACAAAAATATGAATTTAGTCCACCCAGTGGCAGGCATAATGTAATGAAGCTTCATTTGATAGCATAGAATATCCAAATTGATTCTGTATATTATTACCATCAGTTTTTATTGTCAGCTCTTCCTATATCTTCCTTAATCAGTTTGATAAGCATTCACAAACATATACCCCCAAATCCCATGTTATACAATTAAACTGCACATCAGCAGTAAATATATAAATATTTTTCAAATAGCAGAACTGTGAAAGTAATAAAATGTCCTGTATTTCTACACATAAATTCTGTAAGTTGTCAAGTATCGATTAGAATATTTACAAGCGAATTAGCTTTAGTTTTATGAGAACTTCTACTTCTGGAATTGCAACATACTGCAATACCATTAAAAAGGGTAATAAACAAAGCTAAATATCTCTTTTTATTCCTTCTCTTCTAACTCCTTTGGAGTTTTCTTCTTCCATACTCATCAAGATTGACAGAAACACCTTAACAGTCATGGAGGCAAAGTTACCAAAGAATAATGACAAATGTAATGTGGATACAAGACACAGCCATATCCTCTGTCCAATACCACGGCGGCTGTCCTAATTCAAAACCTCATTATTTCTTACCTGTATTCTTGAAACTGCTTCCCAGTCACTTGCCCAGTCTGGTACCCTTCCTAGCCATCAAAGGCAATCATCCTGAAGCATAGCTCTTACTGTGTCACACTGCTAATCAAAAGCTTTTAACGGCTATTTGTTTCTACAGAAAGACTCTCAAAAAGGGAGGGCAAAAACGAATAACAGATACTTGGAGATACTGATCCCCTCGAGTTCTTGTTGCCATGGCATAGGATCTTGTGGCCACAGGATAGAATCTGGGCACATAGAAAGGGCCTAGGTCAGTTGCTTTCAAATGAGAGCAGCCGCTTCCAGTGACCAGACTGGACCATATAAGCATTATCAGTCATTTGTCATGCATTGCTTTGAGACTTTACTCTGTATTTCTGGTTCTACTGCTTTGGCTTAAAAGACCCTAATGTAAATCCCATTCAACTCCCATTTCAGTCACATCTACTATCTCTCTGGGTACTCCATATTCCAGCCAAATTCCTCTAAACCTATACCAGGCTTTCTTTCTCTGGTTTCCTCTGCTCAGAATCTCCCTGTATTAGATTACTAACACTGCCGTATAAAATAAAGCACCATAAACTGGTTGGCTTAAAAAACAGAAATGAATTGTCTCACTATTGTACAGGCTAGAAGTCCAAAAGCAAGGAGTTGGTACAGTCGGTTCCTTCTAGGGGCTGTAAGGCAAACATCTATTCCAGGACCCTCTCCTTGGCTTGCAGATGGCCATCTTCTCCCTGTGTCTGTTCACACTGTCTTCCTACCATTTGTGTCTCTGGGTCCCTTTTAATAAGGACACCAGTCATATTGAATTAGGACGCACGGTAGTGACCTCGTTTTAACTGGATTACCTGTGTAAAGATCCTATCTCCAGATAAAGTCACATTCTGAGGTACTGGGAATTATAACTTCAACACACAAACTTTAAGAAAACACAATTCAATCCGTAAGAGTTCCTTGTTTCCATTTCTCCATATCCACATCCTACTGACCCTTCTACGACCAGTGAGAGGGCATATTTTTCCAAGACAATTTTCCTGATCTGCCATCTGGAAGCTACACTTCCTTCCTTGAAATATCTGCATTGAGGGCACATGTCCCATTTTAGCCTATTATAATTATTATAATAATATGTGTGCACATATCCTTGGGGACAGTGACTGCTTTGTTCTTTTTTGTTTGTTTGTTTGTTTGGCTCATAACACCTAGCACAATGAATTATACATGGTGAACACTCAGCAGATATTTGTGAAATTAATAAATCACCATCCACTTTAGTAATGGTCTTGGTCACATAACAATCTGCTGAGGTAAAGGGAATGTCAAATATTCAGAAAGATCATAAACTTCTAGACTTTGGGGTCTCTGACTAGATATGCTCTTTGTGATGAATCATGACGGCTGCACATAACTGCCATAAGGAATTTACTATCTGTTCCAGTTTAAGTACCAATATCACTAGATAACAAGATGACCCTTAGAGATATCCCAGGTCAAAACCAACAAGAACAAACAAAATAGTTACATCATTTTAAAAATAAGCATTCTCTTCTTTTGGCATGTCTAGATACGGACTCAGCAGCAAAACTGCCACTCTTTCAGTTATACCTACTTAGTTATATTCAGGTGCATATAAATCAGCTTTAGAGTGGTTATCACTCCATGGTCTACTGACTATCATTTCTCTTGATGGATTTAAACTTCTGAATTTCCCATTATTGGTCCACAGGCCACTAGGTCGAATTGCGTATTTATCTACCATTAAAGGGCATTTTCTCTCGGCTCTGTTTCACAAAAGGCAACCTCATAATATACATCTTAAAATTCTTCCTATCATTATCACCTGTACAGATACTACCCATTCCATCTGCATGCCATAAAACACTAGGTACAGAATATGTTTCTCAATTTCTTTCCAAATTACATATATACATATGATATATTTTCTATTAATTAAAAATGAAAATCAGAATAGATCTCTTCAGGAGAATGTAGAGGCATTTCACCAGGTCCAATGCAGCTTCCTGACTGCATAAAGCACGAGTTAAAGACAGTTAAATTTCAGCTCATACTGAAAATGGTCCAATCAAGCCCTTCTTTTTCTGAAGACAAAAGGAAGAGAGGAAGTTCAGGGTGGACCCAGGTTGTCCATCCCATACTGGTTCTGACATGTTCAGCAGTTACAGAAAATTTCTTAGCTTCCCTCTGAGCTCCATTCCACCTTAAATCTGGTGTGTGTGAGTCATGTGACAATACAGAGACCACTATTGGGTCAAAATGTAGTCAGCCATAGAGTAGAACTTCCTGAAGTGGTAGGTAAGTGGGATGAATTTGGCCAATGACAAAGGCAATATAATCAGGTCTGTAAGAGAAAAGAGCTCCTAACTCTGACTGCAGGGAGTGGTGTCTACTTCATATTGCACAATTGTCTGGGTTTAAGTATTGCCAGATACACTGGTACCATTCACAGCCAAAACTTTAGCCCTTCAGTTGACAGCTATTTAGACTTAGTTACAGTCAGACATGCTAAGATTATTTCACAAACATAGCAGATGTTACAACTACTAAAAATGTGTTAGGAATTTATCCTACAACTATAGTCACTCACATATAACATTGTTTATAATAACAACATTGTTTATAAGAGCAAAATACGGGAAGTATTCAAGTCTACGTCAATACTGAATTAGTAAAAGATACTATGCTATATCTATCGAATGGAATGCTATGTATTGTATAAACAAGCATAAGAAGGCTTTCCCTGTACTGGTATGCAAAGTTCTCTAAGAGATAAAGCCATGTTAGAAAAAAGTTGTGAAAGGGTATGCATATTATGCTATGTTTTCTTGTAAAACAGGAAAAAAAATGGTGAAGAATATAGATACACTTTCACATTTTTTGCCTGTAAATAGAGAAAGTGAACAGATACATAAACAGAATAGCTACCCTTTTAGGAGACAGTGGCAGAAGGCAGTATGGGAAATTGGGAAATTTTTGACCACAAGTGGGAAGGATGTTTCTCTTTATACCTTTTAGTATTTAAAATTTTTAATCCATGTGGATATATTTTTATAAAATATAAAATTTGAGTTTAATTGTAATATTAATACAAATGCAATTAGTTACATAGGTATCAGTATTATCCCTTTTATCCTGTGGGCCACCCACAGTCTAAAGCCTGCTCAACAAGTTGATATGTTTTATAGAAATTATCTTATCTCCAAAGTCAGTTATTCTAGGCACCAAAGTTTTAAAACCTGGGTAGTATTTTACCCTTATCTCTGTTTTAACCCTTGTAACTAGTCATGTGACCAATAATCAATGACAGGCACTTTATTAAAGAGAGTACAGTGATTTAGGTGGTCCTCTGGCCTCTTTAAGCACTGCTGATGATTTGTTTATACAGTCTGAGCATAGTTTAGTCTCAACTGATCATTTCAATGCTGAACTAATGTTATATTGTTCCCAGATTGCCAATATCTTTAGTCGTTTGAAGAAGCCTTGAATAATTAGTATGTATTATATTATATATAAGTCTTTGTAATGACTTAGAAGAGAAATTATAACTTCCTTTAATCATTAACACTCATGTATAACAAATCACTGCCTTGCCTTTATAATCCAAATTTAAATGGCGAAAAAATACTCTGTATTTATTGACATCTACCATCATCTAGAGAGACTATCCCCTGTAGGGATACCTAGAGTTATAAGAAGAACGATACACAATTTAAAATCACAGAAGCAAAAAATGTAAGAAACAAGAGTGAAGGGCATCTTTTATGCAATGGCTTAGAACATATTATTAAATTCCCTCTTAAGCCTTTGTCTCATTTCTCACTTCTAAATTACTAAAACTATTGCATTAATCTAGCATTTTATCATCTCTTGCCTAGAATATCAGAACAGCTTCTCTGGACTTCTTTTCCTTGCATCTCTCTCTTTTTAGTGCTAACGTAATTCTTTCATAAACAAAACACAATTGAAGGAACGATCTTATCTTTATTTTAAACTAGATTCAGCAGAGACTTCTCTGCTTGCATATTAAAACCGTCTGCAAATCAATTCACTGTATCCTGACTTATCTACAATCCCTGTCTTCCTCTCTATCAATTCTCCGAGATAGAGTTTCAGACCATCCCATTCTATATCAAACTTCTCTCAGGTTTCCCAGCTTTTATTCATTTTGTTCTCTTGAGATGAAACGCCCTATCAATCTGTAAATATCAATGGTTTAACAAAGGTAGTACATGAGCCAAATTCAGACAGCAGGTACATCGTTGGCAAAACCTACAGAGCACACTCCCTAAGAGGAGGTATAAATCAAGATCTTATTTCAAGCTTCTCTTTAAATTTTGGAAGATCTGACAACATTGAGTCTCAGTTTATGAAGTTTATCATCTACTGGCTGTAGCTGTAAAGTTACCTCAGCCGCGCTGCACATATACTCTCTAGTTCTCAACAGTGAATCCCTGGAAAGCTTACCTCGGTTGCCCACAAGCTCTCTGACACATTTGAATTTACTCCTTGTTCCCTAAATCCTAACACTATTTTATTTTATTTTATTTTATTTTTTTGAGATGGAGTCTCACTCTGTCACCTAGGCTGGAGGGTAGTGGTGTGATCTCAGCTCACTGTAACCTCTGCTACCCAGGTTCAAGAGATTTTCCCGCTTCAGACTCCTAAATAGCTGTGATTACGGGCATGCGCCAACACACACACCCAGCTAACTTTTGTAAATAGGGTTTTTTTTTTTTTTTTTTTTTTTTGAGTCGGTTTTTTTGGTTGGCCAGGCTGGTCTTGAACTCTTGACCTCAAGTGATCCACCTGCCTTGGCCTCCAAAAGTACTGGGATTACAGGTGTGAGCCACTGCCCCTGGACTCTGGCACCATTTTTTACAGCCCAGTTCAAATCTTCATTACATTGACTTGCTTTGGTATCTTCTGAAATTGTATAGTGATAAAAAGTAGTCTCCGGATCTAGAAAAATTACGCAACATCTCTCGTATCCAAAAAAATAAACAGTTGTGGGATGCAGCTTTCCACTTCTTGTATTGGTTAAGATTTTGAAAGCATTCTATCTTTAGTCTTGGTTATGCGGAGCAATCAACATTCTTACATGTTCTAAGTGATCATATAAACTGGCTGAAATATTCTGAGTGTTTGCTTCATGATATTTTAAAAAATTCTTAAAATAGACCTACTGTTTGATACAGTAAATATATTTCTGAAATGTTCCCAGATAATTTTTCAACAAATGAGCTAAAATGTATGTAAAAGACTGATTACAGCACTCTTTTTACTAGCACAGATTGGAAACAAAACAAATGCTGAATTTGAAGAGTTATACAATGGTAAAGTATACAACTATTAAAATAAGTGATACAGAAAGAGGATCACAACATACTGTGAATACTGGTGAACAGAAGAGTGTCCAGTTCATACATGTGTGGAGGATGTATAAATATATCTATTTGCGTCTCTGAATCTTGATTTGTAAGCCAATTATTAAAGGTTTTTTTGAAGGAAAAAAACACTCTTCATTAACCTCTGTAATTGTATATTCCTCCTCAAATCCAAACATCATCATCATCATTAAAAACCACTAAACTGGAGACTTAAAGAGTCTGGAGAAGCACTGGAGTTGCATAAACAACAGCAATAGGTTTTAAGCAGATACTGCATAAGGAAGAGCACCTACATCATAACTACTTGTACACTGCACTTGTTCAAAGCTGTACTTGACTCACATTTGCCTTTAGGACCAAGGGGAAAAAAAGCTATCAATATAGGATAAGATCACTCTTGAAGTGAATCATGAACTTAATTGTACTCTCTTCATTTTAAAACACAAAATGGCAGCAGTTGCATTTAAGTCTTGATTAGGAAGGGAAGAACAAAACAACAGCTTTTTTATTTAGACTTTGAATTAACACCCATACCCAGGTATAAAAACTCCCTTACCCTGTCTTTCTTTGGAGAGAACATCTGACATGAAGCAGTCAAAAGTCATTTAGGGACTGACATTGACATAACTTTGCCACAAGCAACTAAAGCAATTACCAGGGCTGGTTTGGGCACAGCTGAAACACCTTGATAAGGCAGCAGTGAAAAATGACACATCACACAACCTGAATGGTTTCATCAGCACAACACTAAATCAGCATGTATGTCTTCAACACTGCTCATTCTGTCGATAATAGAATAATCAAACAGAAAGGAAGAGTGTTGCCTCCAATTTCTGCTGACAGTCGGAAATGAAAATAAAGTGATACATGCCCATGTTGTGTCTTTCAAATGTATTTCATCCAAGATGGTTTCAATTTAGTGTCCCATAAACCACTTGATTTTTTAAACCAGCGTGGTCTGTAGTTAATAAGCACAAGATAAGAGACTACATTTACTGGATTGCTCATTTCATCAGAAAAAAGTGATTTTTAATACACTTAACAAAAACTAAAGCCAAAGATAGGACATAAAATTATCTCAAGTTGATGGGAACAATCCATTTTAGAAAGGATATAATAAAATACAGTCCCAAAGTGAAATTTTTGATTTAGGGCTTCTATGAGACAATTATATTATAGAAATAATGGGATAACACTGTTTAAAGGCAACCTTTACCCCCCCAAATAGTGTTTACCAAATAAAAGTGAAAGCTTCATTCTACCACAAGCAGCCTGATGACCTAAATCCAAAACTGATTGTCAGGATAACACAGTGTTTCATTGCTTCCATTTTCCACCATTTACGTGGTTATCTCTAATGCTGGTCTTTCCACCTGAATTCTTGCCCCCTGCTGCCAGTGCCTGTCTGCTAATTTTTCTCCTCTATAATTCATCTTCTTGTATCCTCCCACCTTGAACACTGCACCTACACTTACAGGAGAGAAACCGAAATGCAACGATACCATAAATGCTTACACATAAAACACGGTTTTGGATTCAGTGTTCTCCAATACTGCACAGTCCATGGTGTAATCAAATCTCTCATGTGTGAGGCAAACAAAGTTCTCATAAAAATAAAAATTGAAAAGCCAAATACACATCATTTGGAAAAAGTCCAAAGAAACTTCTAAATGTTGTGTTATATCTTTCCATATTCTTTTTATAAATAATGTGGGGAATTTTTTGTCTTCTAGGACCACAATCACCATGGCAGAATTTTAAAATACGAAAAAGTATCCCGTATTTAATGAATTTTCACTTTACCTTAGGAAAGAATAATAAAAATGGTGAGATGGAAAGGACCTTCAGTGATCATTAAGTCACTTCCTGGTACAGGGCAAGGCAACATTATATACTCCCAGAAAGAACATGAATGTCCTCCTTTTAAAGCCTTTTATTTATTATTATTATTATTATTTTTTATTTTTATTTTTTTCTTGCAACAGGGTCTCACTCTGTCATCCAGGCTGCAGTGCAGTGGCACGATCTCAACTATTGCGGCCTTGACCTTCCAGGCTCCAGCAATCCTCCCACCTTGGCCTCCCAAAGTGTTGGGATTACGTGTTGGCCAGAATTTAAACGTTTTTAAATTCTTCATTCTCTGTGATTTCAAGTTTAAAAATTAAAAGATATGCTTGTGAAATAAATAACTGACCACAACATAGTGGAGGAATGACTGGGAATTTGAAATCTTCCACTCTCCTTGCATTTTGCTGTAGAGAACAGGACTCTGAGATCTGCCTCCCAGTTAATGACCCACTGACACTGGGACTCATGGCTCTGCCTCCTCCTTCTTGCCTGTTGGGTTGGTTGGTTTCTCCACCTAACTTCCATTCAACTCCTCAGACTCACTACTAGCTTTTCAGTCTATGTGCCACATCTTCACATTGATTTTCAGTAAACCTTTTCTATACTCAATTTTCAAAAATACTTTTGTCTTTGCTAGGAATGTTATTGTTTGAAAAAACAAAATTAATATTAGAAAGTCTATTTTTCTATGTACTTATTTCCAGGAACATTTGATAACAGAACTCGAAGAAGGCAGGAAGACTTCTAATGAATACACCTCATTGAAAATTTTGGGGGTCAATGTTTTAACAGAAGCGGCATTAATCATGAACCTGTATGGTGCACTTTTAGCAAAATACAATAACTGATTATTACTATATATCATTTCATCACTGTCTATTGAGATAATATATTTTATTTTATATATGTATCTGATTTTATATATAATGAACGCTGAGATTATATATATGTTTCTGTGTAAATATATGTCTCTCTCTATATATATATATATATCAGACACTGAGAATGCTCTGTATGTGAAAGACATTCATTCCAATTTTTATTTCCAATTTTTAATGTGCCATATAAAAGAAGTAGATAACATAGAAAGCCTTATATAATTTTTAATGTGCCATATAAAAGAAGTAGATAACATAGAAAGCCTTATACATTTTTAAGAGGAAAAATCCAATTTTTACTCTTATTTTACTTGCTTTTTCTCCATATCATCAAAAAAACATACTTAATTTGGCTCTCAGTGAACTGACATGCTTGCTTAACTGAATAGCAGTTTCACCAGCAGAGGCAAGATAACTAATATCCATGGTAAAATCATTTCTGCTGTTTCCTGGACTCATGAAAAAGCCACCACGGACACTACAGACTCAATAGTTACATCCAAATATTAGCTGCAATACATTTGGAATTTCTCTTAAACACATATATATATATAGACATATATATATAGTTATTAAAAACAGGCTCACACACTACTAGCTACAAAAAAAACACCTAGAACTTAATTCTATCATATAAATGCTAAAAGAGTCTTGGACCCTTTTTTCTATGTTGTTCTGTCCTTTGTTCTTTCCTTCAAAATATATATTTAGAAGTTGCTTAAGGGCATTATGAAATCAATCATGGGAGTAATTAAACTAATTAATTAGAACTAATCATAGTGTCATCTTGCTGAATTTCTTTATAATGAGTGTGGATTCAATGTCCATAGGTCATTGTAGTGTCCCTGCACTGGCCTGAAAAGCATGCCATGCAGCCATGTCATCTTAACATGCCACTTAACCTTTCCTCCCTCCCATATGTCCATGGTTCTCTCCTGAGCACCACCAATGTCCGAGACAGTGTGCTGGCAAAGAGGATGCAACACAGTCCTAACTAAAAGGAAATGGGGATTTTGGAGGTGAGAACCTGCAAGTTAGCAGGATGACAGCCCCATTTGGTACCAGCTATGATGAGAAGCGAGGAGAGGGGGCTTTGGGCCATTCTTAGGTCAGATAACCCAGTAGAGAAAACGAACAAGAGGCTTCCTGGTGGTGACACTGGAACTGAATCTGGAAAGCCTATGTAGGAGGTAACCAAGCAAAGCCAAAACACCACAGAGGGAAGATACAACAGAACAGCTTTTCAGAAAAAGCTTACTTTAGTTGGCTCTAAGTGTAATCTAGAATCTAAACATGGAACATCAGTATATGAAGTTGAACCAGAAGGCAGAGGTCAGTTTTGAAGGAATGGTATTCCATGCTTAGAACTGTGGAGCTTATTAATCAGGCCAGTGCTTGTAAAAGGGTATTCCTTGAATCACAAGTCAAGGAGATCCTTCGAGGAAGGGAAAAAAAAAGTTGCAGTGCCTAAACAAGTTTGGTCAACACTGTCTGTAAAAGGGTTTGAGAAGTCCTGCAGAAAAGGCACCATTTGTGTTGAACCCAGTATGTCAAATACATATGATTGTGGAACTCCCTCTTCTTTAAAACAATGCCAATTACAACAGGCTGAGCTAGTTGTTCATGGCGCAGACTTTGGCAAATGTTGCTGTAGGTAATGACAAACCAATGAAAGACATTAAGCAGATGGCTTTAAAAAGATCCCTTGCTTTGCCAACAGTGTGAAAATGAATGGAAAGGGAGCAAGACCAAAGGGAAGAAGCCTAGGCAGGATGGTTTGCTCTTTAAAATTAGAGAATGAAAGGGAATGGTTTCTAAGCGCCTTCCAGTGTTACTACTATCCTGTGATACTAAAAATAAAGTCATTTAGAAATTGATTTCACAATCATCCAGAAACAATTGCCACAAATGGGCAATAAACATTTTTGTCTCTTAAGTGCATTTAGTCCTTTTAAAGGTAACCTGTACAATGAGCTATTCTGCTACTGAATTGTAAAAACATTACTGAGTGAGAAGCAGTCTTCTGAAGCGTTTATTACATCCGGGGACGCTCCCCTAAAAATTACAATATATTTAAAATAGTAAGGTTGAACTGCTGTCATACTGATTATTGTCTCTATTCTTTCATTTTAGCTTTCCCAATCTATTACATAATATTATATCTTGCTGGCAAATGTCATTCTCATTCCCACACATTATATGACCTTTCCATCAGTTGGTTAGGATATAAATCATAGAGATACTATCTGGCCATATGTATACATTATGATTTCAGATGATTAATATTTTTGAACACAAATTTTAAAGCCATTTAGTGACACTCTTTTATTTCAGGTAATAATTTTAAAAAGTTTTTAAAAGTAGTATTATCTGCAAGAACCTGTGCCAAGTTACCTAAGACATGGTAGTCATCTTCTTTCTGAGTCCCATAAGGGCTTCTAACAGAATAGTGAATCCCATGCCTTTGTAAGAGGCTTCCTAGAGTCAATATTGATGGTGGAAACCTAAGACGAGTGGCTCTACTGGGTGTCACTCTGTTACATTATGAGGCTTTATTATTGGCAAGCAAAATGACTAGGAGCTAGTAAGGCCAGGCTTATTGGCTGTAAAAGTATACATCCCAAAGGAAGACTTAACTGCACTCAAGTCCTTAATGGATCACCTGTTGGTTACATTTCCAATTTAGTCCCATTGTGAGAACTCTAAGAGAGTACTCAAGCGACTGAAGCTGATAACAACAAATCAGGTAACCACAACCCTTCCTCCTTGAAATTAAAAACAGCCTAGCAAGCAAATATGTTGCTAAATACTTTTAAGTAGGTAGGCATCTCTTACTAATTGTGATTTAACATCTGTATTAGTCTCTAAATAAACTAATCAATATGTGTGTTTTTTTTTTTTTTTTTCTTATGGCTTTCAATTCCACTCTAATTTCAACAGATTGGAATACATGATACTACAGCTCCCTTTCCTGCAAAAATGTTAGCCTGAAGTTTCAATGACTTCTTGCGTGTTCTTCCATGGATCTTAGGAAATGTCCTTTCATTGTTTCATTGTTTCATTGTTTTCACTGCCCATCCCACAGGCCTCATCTTCAACCCCACTTCCTGCATGAATAAAACTCAACTGTTAACACACGCTGGCACTTGCACCCAATGCACCAGTCTTCCTCCTCCGCACCCCAGTCCCATTTAGAATCCCTTAAACAGGGCAGAGCAAGATGGCTGAATAGGACCAGCTCCAGTCTCCAGCTCCCAGCGCAAGCACACAGAAGAGGGGTGATTTCTGCATTTTCAACTGAAGTCCCGGGTTCATCTCACTAGGGAGTGCCGGACAATCGGTGCTAGTCAGCTGCCGCAGCCCAACCAGCGAGAGCTGAAGCAGGGCAAGGCATTGCCTCACCTGGGAAGCACAAGATGGAAGGGATTCCCTTTTCCTAGCCAGGGAAACTTGAGACACACAACACCTGGAAAATCGGGTAACTCCCACCCCAATACTGCACTTTACCAAGGGTCTTAGCAAACGGCAAACCAGGAGATTACATCCCACACCTGGCTGGGAGGGTCCCACGCCCGCGGAGCCTCCCTCATTGCTAACACGGCAGTCTGCCATCTAACAGCAAGGCAGTAGCGAGGATGGGGGAGGGGCGACTGCCATTACTGAGGCTTAAGTAGGTAAACAAAGCTGCTGGGAAGCTGGAACTGGGTGGAGCCCACAGCAGCTCAAAGAGGCCTGCCTGTCTCTGAAAACTCCACCTCTGGGGACAGGGCACAGCTAAACAAAAAATAAAAGCAGTAGAAACCTCTGCAGATGCAAATGACCCTGTCTGCCAGCTTTGAAGAGAGCAGCGGATCTCCCAAAACGGAGGATGAGATATGGGAATGGACAGACTGCCTGCTCAAGTGGGTCCCTGACCCCTGAGGAAAAGAAGTCAAATTGTTCCTGTTTGCAGATGACATGATTGTGTATTAAGAAAACCCGATCATCTCAGCCCAAAATCTCCTTAAGCTGATAAGCAACTTCAGCAAAGTCTCAGGATACAAAATTAATGTGCAAAAATCACAAGCATTCTTATACAGCAGTAACAGTCAAACAGAGAGGCAAATCATGAATGAACTTCCATTCACAATTGCTTCAAAGAGAATAAAATACCTAGGAATCCAACTTACAAGGGATATAAAGGACCTCTTCAAGGAGAACTACAAACCACTCCTCAGTGAAATAAGAGGACACAAACAAATGGAAGAACATACCATGCTCATGGATAGGAAGAATCAATATCGTGAAAATGGCCATACTGCCCAAGGTCATTTATAGATTCAATGCCATCCCCATCAAGCTACCAATGAGTTTCTTCACAGAATTGGAAAAAACTGCTTTAAAGTTCATATGGAACCAAAAAAGAGCCCGCATTGCCAAGGCAATCCTAAGTCAAAAGAACAAAGCTGGAGGTATCACACTACCTGACTTCAAACTATACTACAAGGCTACAGTAACCAAAACAGCATGGTACTGGTACTAAAACAGAGATATAGACCAATGGAACAGAACGGAGTCCTCAGAAATAATACCACACATCTACAGCCATCTGATCTTTGACAAACCTGACAAAAACAAGAAATGGGGAAAGGATTCCCTGTTTAATAAATGGTGCTGGGAAAATTGGCTAGCCATAAGTAGAAAGCTGAAACTGGATCCTTTCCTTACTCCTTATACGAAAATTAATTCAAGATGGATTAGAGACTTAAATGTTAGACCTAATACCATAAAATCCCTAGAAGAAAACCTAGGAAATACCATGCAGGACACACGCATGGGCAAGGACTTCATGTCTAAAACACCAAAAGCAACAGCAACAAAAGCCAAAATTGATAAATGGGATCTAATTAAACTAAAGAGCTTCTGCACAGCAAAAGAACCTACCATCAGAGTGAACAAGCAACCTACAGAATGGGAGAAAATTTTTGCAATCTACTCATCTGACAAAGGGCTAATACCCAGAACCTACAAAGAACTCAAACAAATTTACAAGAAAAAAACAAACAACTCCATCAAAAAGTGGACAAAGGATATGAACAGACATTTCTCAAAAGAAGACATGCATACAGCCAACAGACACATGAAAAAATGCTCATCATCACTGGCCATCAGAGAAATGCAAATGAAAACCACAATGAGATACCACCTCACACCAGTTAGAATGGCAATCATTAAAAAGTCAGGAAACAACAGGTGCTGGAGAGGATGTGGAGAAACAGGAACACTTTTACACTGTTGGTGGGATTGTAAACTAGTTCAACCATTATGGGAAACAGTATGGCGATTCCTCAAGGATCTAGAACTAGAAGTACCATATGACCCAGCCATCCCATTACTGGGTATATACCCAAAGGATTATAAATCATGCTGCTATAAAGACACATGCACACGTATGTTCACTGCGGCACTATTCACAATAGTAGAGACTTGGAATCAACCCAAATGTCCATCAGTGACAGACCGGATTATGAAAATGTGGCACATATACACCATAGAATACTATGCAGCCATAAAAAAGGATGAGTTTGTGTCCTTTGTAGGGACATGGATGCAGCTGGAAACCATCATTCTCAGCAAACTATCGCAAGAACAGAAAACCAAACACCGCATGTTCTCACTCATAGGTGGGAACTGAACGATGAGATCACTTGGACTCGGGAAGGGGAACATCACACACCGGGGCCTATTATGGGAAGCAGGGGAGGGATTGCATTGGGAGTTATACCTGATGTAAATGACGAGTTGATGGGTGCTGACGAGTTAATGGGTGCAGCA
The DNA here is from genome assembly GCF_002776525.5 of Piliocolobus tephrosceles. Taxonomy (NCBI): domain Eukaryota; kingdom Metazoa; phylum Chordata; class Mammalia; order Primates; family Cercopithecidae; genus Piliocolobus; species Piliocolobus tephrosceles. The sequence goes on along the minus strand of NC_045455.1, from coordinate 20,400,057 downwards.
CACCAACATGGCACAAGTATACATATGTAACAAACCTGCATGTTATGCACATGTACCCTAGAACTTAAAGTAGAATTAAAAAAAAAATAAAAAAATAAAAAATAATAAAAAAAGAATCCCTTAAACAGCCAGTTTCAGTGATCTACCAACGCCTGTCTTCACAGTGCCTGGTACACAGAGGTACTGAGTGAATTGACAGACAGTGGGCTTACAACTTCCTGTATGCTCTCTCTTTGTTTCCCACACTGCACATGGAGTGAACTTAAGGGAAGCTGCTATTATTTCCAGTATCAAGAGATTTTTAACTTGGACTTCCCGTTTCTCACAAAATAGAACATTCTTCACAAGGTAGGAGGTTTTAAAATCACAAGAGATGCCAGATGAATTTACATTATAACCTATGGTTACTACTCTGTCCCCTTCATTGCAGTACAGTGCCTTTTCTTTCCATGAAGTTAAAAAAAAAAAATGGTCCTGTTATGGTGGCACTGGGGCAAGCCACTTTGAAATCCAGTGCAAGAAACACTTGTATGACTTTGGTCTCTCTTGGTCCATCTCCTTGTTTATAAAACATGGTGATTGTTCAGGCAATAAGAACTCTCTACAAGATTATGCCTCATGGCAGGGCTCCATCTGAGAAAAACTTCTCACAATTTTAAAGTAAGTCAGAGTAATATGATCTCAAAATGAAGAATTATTTTATTCAAATAACAGGGAAAAGGGATCTTTTGCATAAGTCACCTTGATCTTACGTTGAAATCCATTACGTGTATCTATGTGTTTCCAGGTAAGCAGCCTATGTTTTACCAGCTGTATGAGTTTCTTAATACTGTCTTGTCAAACTATCATGAACTTGATAGTCTGAAAGAAGAAAAAGTTAATCTTCCTCTTTTCAGAAAGCCAAAAGTCAACGATCAGGGTAGGCAAGACGGATCTCCCTCAGGAGGCTCTTAGGGAAGAATCCTTCTGTGCCTCTTGCAGCCTCTGGGGGCTCCAGGGGTTGCTTGGCCTGTGGCTGCACCACTGTAATCTCTGCTTCCATCTTCACATGTCGGTCTCCTTTTGCATGGCTTTTCTTCTTCTGTCTCTTAGAGGAGTGCTTGTCATTGGACTTGGGTCTCATCTAGATTAACCAGGGTGTATTCATCTCAAAAAACTTCAATTTATTTACATTTTCAAAATCTGGTTTGCAAAAAAGGTCGTATTCATAGGTTCCTGAGACTGGGACGTGGACATGTCTCCATTCAACCCACTACACTGTCATGCAAGAAATTATTTAATATCATCATCAAATTTCCAAAGCCCCAAATATTTGTCTTTAACCCATCATGCTTCACAAAGTTTAAGTGGCAACTTTTTAAATAATTAAAGGAATATTTTGACTATTTTGATAAGGAAGGGAAAGAATATTCCATTTGGCTTGTTTGATGTCAAGATAAAAAGAATAAAATTAACTTGTAGCCCTTTAAAAATGATTTACAGTTGAGAGCAGGAGTCAAGCATAAGTGACTGAATTTCTTGCCAGATTCCATGCCAGGGAGAAATTTTCCATGAGGGCCACAGAGCTTTCTCATTTCTAAAAGAAAGTGGAAAAAGTGGCAAAATCATAAGAACAAATGTATTTATTCCAAGCTATCAATAATTGAAAACATTTTACGTTTCAAATCTAAACTCAAAAAATTGCCCACGGCTTCAATTATGCCAGTCAAATGACAAGATTTTGAAATGCAAGGAATTTCCTTTTAATATTAAAAGCGAAAAAGCTACAATGTTAAACAAGTCTGTTAATTGATCAAGTTCTAACTCAAGCCGTTGAATTTTCTCTGATACCAGGCTAAGCTGTTCACCAGTCTCTGCTAGGCTATGAATTAATTTTTATATGAATAGGAAATGCTCAGAAAATGATCAGAATACAAATTTGACAGAAAAAAAGAAAAACGTCCTGGCTGCGTGTGGTGACTTACACCTCCCAGCACTTTGGGAGGCCGAGGTGGGCATGTTACTTGACGTCAGGAGTTCAAGACCAGCCTGGCTAACATGGCAAACTCCTGTGTCTACTAAAAATACAAAAATTAGCCTGGCATGGCGGCATGCATCTGTAATCCCAGCTACTCAGGAGGCTGAGGCAGGAGAATCACTTGAACCTGTGAGGCAGAGGTTGCAGTGAGCCAAGTTCTTGCCACTGTACTCTACCCTGGGCGACAGAGCGAGACTTGGTCTAAAAAAAAAAAAAAAATCCAGAACTTCAAGTAAAGGGACAGAGACCACCCTTCATATAATTAGGCATGGCTTTGAGTAATGCAGATTTCTTGATCACGGATTTTTTTTTCTCTCTCTTTGATTTATATCATCTGGAATTGTCTGGTCTATATCATTAAAAATTTGAAGTATTCTAGCAATAATTTTCACATAACATGGCTTCTGAAAAAAAACTTCTACCTTTTCTGTTATGTCAACAATCCTCAAAGAAAGAAATGTTTAGCTATAGTTACATACACAGCTTTTTATTTAAGCTACTTTTAGCCACATACCAAAATAGAATCTGTATTTTGACCAAAAATGTCTCTTAGCCAGTTTCATACTTTATATATTTGCAAAATAGATACAGGGGCTGGAGAGAAAGAACTGAACACATGTAAACTACTTTTTTTCCAAATATAACATTGTTCCCAAAAAAACTTTTTTTGAATATTGTGGTAACATTATTCCGTATTTCTAATGTCTTCAAAAGAAAGTTATATTATAAATTATTAAAAGAAATAAGTATGAATAATTGAAGTCCGATTTCCACAGTTAAATACACAGAGTTAAAGGTCAGCAGACAGCATAAACCATAACGTGCTGGCACTTTCTGTTGGACCAGCTCCTTTAAAAATGATTTATCATATGTCTATTGTTGATGGTGTATATCCTTTTAACACAATGCTGATCTAATTCTGACATGATTTTAGTGAGAGAGAATTATTTAGTTTCAAACTTGGTTTTAAATGAAAATAAATACACATTAAAAGAATAAAAGACACCGTGTTTTTAAACGAATCAAAATATACTATATTTCTGAAATCATCATTATCGTCATTAGTATAATACACACCATTTTTAAACACTGGCTCTATGAGGCACTGTGCTAGATGCTTTATGTATATTACACTACTGAAGGACAAAGCCCCATGACAAAACGGTGAAGTAGGCATTTTTGTCTGCACTGATAAAATGGATGTTCAGACAGGATTGCAATTTTTCCAGCCAGATTTCAAATTTAGCACAAAGAGTTCCCATGCCCCTTTTTCAGTTGGAATTAATTTGATCTTTAAAATAAAAAAAAAAAGTATAAATTGAAAATGAAATTTAAAGTCTCAGAAAATCAAAACTGTTAGATTGAAAAGATATATATCTATGCATTGGGAAATTTGTGGCAAGAATCTTTAGGTTCATTAAGAGATTTGCAACTTGTATCATTATTTATTTGCTCACAAATTTTTCTCTGAAAGTACAATCAGGAAAGAGTTTGCTCCAGCACTTGCTCACCCTCCCCTAAATCCAGATGTATTCAGGCGGGAAACCTACCCGGAAAAGCAAACAACAATAGCTTCAGTTCATTCAACAATTAGTATATGCTGAGTTGAGGGCTCTGCTCTTTTCTCTTTTTAATTTTTCAATCTTTACATTGAAGATTGAGCCAACTGCCTAATTGTTAAAGGAGAGCCTGACTTATGGGTATAGCACTGAGCACTTAGTAGGTTTTCAATATTAGTGGAGTGAATAAATGATTGATCTTCAGCCACATCGTGTGGCAGATATCATTTATGGCACTTATCATTAAGGTGGCTCAGGCAAGACAAGATGAAGTTAACTTCACATTTTTGTTTTTGATTTACATACACGACAAGAGTTAAATCACTGCATCCACACAAGCATAGTATCGTTTCTTCAGTACTCAATACAAATAAAGACCGTGGGCTTTCCTAACCCATTACCTCTTCTGTCCAACTCATCAAACTTTTTCTCTCAGCAACAGCTTTCATTAAATGCTATCCTTTACTATAAGACAGTATTTCTTTATTAGCATGCTATATTCTATCTGAACTATTTCTGTTTTCATTATTGTAAAACTTACAAAACAAACATTAAGAAATGCAGGAAGTCCTTCACTAAACAAACATATGTTTATGCACACCCACACATACACACACATAGTCTTTTTCAAATCCTTCCAGAAATGTCTAGGTACATAAGCATATTTCTGCATACTTATCTGTAGACCTATATTAATATATGTAAAAAACCTCCACACACTTAAAAACACAAATGAGATGGCATTTTACATATAGTGCTGCAAATTGATTTTTACATTTATCAATATACCTTGAACTTCATTTCAAATCAGTTCAATTCTTTCACATGGCTGCATATTATTATGGATATACCATTAGTTATTTAGTATATTTGCCATTGGAAATTGGGTGTTTTCAGGTTTTTGCTATCACAAGTAATATTGCACTAAATATTCTTATACTTAAATGTTGCAGATTCATGGATGTGTACACCTAGGATAAATTCCTAAAGTCAAATTTCTGGGGCAAGCAGTAGTGTGTGAAGACAAGTGTGGGTGCTCTACCTTGATAGCTGACTGGGCCTCTGAAAATAATGAAGCCACATTCCCTTTGAAGAGAAGTATATGAGGTTTCTTCACATTTGTTCAACACTGAGAATAACAACTGTGTAAATTGTTGCTGAGATGACAGTTGAAAATGTGAATTATTTTACTTTAATGTCTGTCATAATTTAAGAAGACGCTCTCTAACAGAAATTTTAAATTCAGAATACTTGGCATTCTCTAATCCAAGTAAAAAGAAAAATGTTTAGAAAGTGGCTTGCGTGCCGGGCATGGTGGCGTGTGCCTGTAATCCCAGCTACTCAGGAGGCTGAGGCAGGAGAATCACTTGAATCCGGGAGGTGGAGGTTGCAGTGAGCTGAGATCACATCACTGCACTCCAGCCAGGGTGACAGAGTGAGACTCTGTCTCAAAACAAACAAACACACACAAAAATTGGCTTGTGTGTAGTGTATGCTTCCTGAAGATGGCAATAATGATAGAAACATGTGTAATAGTAATGACACCGGGAACATCATGGGTGTTTCACTTATTTGTCTCTATCAAATGGTATGTTTTTCTAAAAAGCCATCCATCTACATTTGCCAAATCCATTTCCCCTAACAAGGGAAATGCTTTGATTTCCAAAAATATAGTCTAACTAATGACAAATACCTGTATATGTGCTTTTCTTAAGTTAAAAAATAAAAACAAAAAAGTCCACTGAATCCCATGCATTGATTGTCTGCAGCTGAGTTAACCAGCTTTTTAAAAGCATGATCTTGAAAACTAAAAATACAGTTTACATGGCTGAATAATCACACCAGGTGATTACTATATACTATGGAGTTTGAGATTTGCTCCCTGCCTTATTAAATTATTTCAAAGTACTTTTAATTTAGAATTATATAGTTATATCCTTATCATTTTTTATGGTTTACTAAGTAAATTTTATTTCCTAAGAGTTACAAACATTTCAAGCAATCTTCAGAAGCATATAAAATGACACTGTTAGTATTATTGTAACATTATACAGAACAATGACTAATACTGAGAGTGTTACTCAAGTCACAGATCTGGAAAAAGACCAAAATCCTGCTTTAAGGACTTCCGTGCTCTTGCCTCCTCTAGCTCTAGAATTTTAGAATAATAAAATCTTGGTTTTGGTAAGGAACTTATAGCCTAAGTAGTTCAACTACTTCTTTTGCAGATAAAATCACTTCATCTTACGCATTTTTACCTATACATCTAGCACAGTCCTTGCTATTAGTGGATGATTCTATTTAATAGAAAGATGAAGTGACTTGTCCAATTTCAAACAACTTCTTGTAGTATAGACAAGAAAGCTGTGAAAGACTGTCTAGATTATGTTTCCTGACCCTGACGTTACTGTTTCTGTTTTCATCACTTCAAAAGAAGAAGGTACAATATAATTTTACATTAACCAAAGCAACTGCTATTATTGCATTTCAATCTCAAACATACTAGTGATTAGATTAACTTTAAAATCCATTATTATTCCGAGACGGATCTGTCTTAGAGGCAGATACATCTACTCAGACAGAAAGGGGGATATAATAAGGCTGCAAACACAAAAATTTTGTACATAAGCTTAATAGACCTTTATTAATCTGTCTAAGTACCTGCTAGATTTTATTTAAAAAGGAATTTATTATGGGAGCAAAGTCACTTCACATATGAACATTAACTTGACACAGTTGTAAATGCATCTTCCGCACAAGGTGCCATGCTAAGGGCTGTATGTGATTTCAATTCAAAGCAAACACATGATAAGGTTCAGTGAGTTGAACAAATCTATGTGAAAATTACCTGTATTACTTTATAAAACTTATCAGGAAAAAAATTATAATTAAGTCACAGGAGCCTTTTTATGTCTAGCTTTCTGTACTGTCAGTCTCTGAACTCCTTAAAAATTGAGATTTTTTTTTTTAATTGCAACCAGTCACTGGCACAGGGTATTTTCAAAGTAAACATTTGTTAATGCCTAGGTGAAAGAACAGATCCCACGTAATGTCATTTTTCTATCGCAGTGATTTGCAATCCCGGCTGTATATTAGAATCACCTGGCTAGCAATAAAAACAGTGATATCCTCACCTGACTTCACCAGAATTCTAATTAACTCTATTGATTAATCGGGGCACATGTCTAGGTGTTTTTGGTTTTTATTGTTTTAAATTTCAATTTTTTTCTATTTCACTGATTATCATGGTGTCCCATTAGGAATTATTCCTAGAAGAACATCAAGTTCAAGATATTAAAAGATACAAGCAAATAGGGAAATGCTACTTGGAGACACATGCTTGGTGGAAAATATACCCAAACTAGCATTTTAATTTAAAGTTTAACTTTAAATGTAGAAGTTCTTTATTTATTTATTTCTCTTTATTTATTTATTTTTGAGAGAAGTCTCACTCTTGTACCCCAGGCTTGAGTGCAATGGCTCCATCTTGGCTCACTCCAAGCTCCGCCTCCCAGGTTCAAAGGATTCCCCTGCCTCCGCCTCCCAAGAAGCTGGGATTAAGGCACCTGCCACCACACCCAGCTAATTTTTGTATTTTTTTAGTAGAAACAGGGTTTCATCATGTTGGCCAGGCTGGTCTCAAACTGCTGGCCTCAAGTGATCTGCCTGCCTCCGCCTCCCAAAATGCTGGGATTACAGGCATGAGCCATCGCACCTGGCCTAAATGTAGAAGTATTTTGATAGCTCTATCCTTTTTCCTCCCCACTCCCTACCTTCCACCATAGGTACTGCGAGTTTTCATTGATAACACATTAGCCCAAGTGACTGACTACAAGAAATAATGTCAAATGCCTTATGTATTTATGAATAACACAGGACTCATGATGCAGTAAGGAAGAGAAACATATATGAAATTCACAAGCCCTGGAGAGCACAAGCCTGGTGCCAAAGAGCAGAAACAGAATTAGATGGAATGGCTTCTAACTCACATAGGATGATTTCATGTCAGTAGGGAGAATATACAATGTTGTTTTTCTGAACAGTTTTGGGGACCGGCAGTATCCCACACAGTTTTTAGGGCAAAGCAAAGTTCAAGCTTAGAAACTAGTCATGGCTACTCTCACTGAAAAATAGCTAGACCAGACACAAAAGAACTCTTCAGTTACATGAAACATACAGTGCCCCTCATTTTCTTCCTCCATGCAAGCCTATTTGAATTGTGTCTTCATTACAAGACATACTCTTCCATGGCCACTGATAGTCTCTCCTGTATAAATGATTAATCTGTAGTAATGACTGGCAACCACTGCCTCATAAATCCTTGACTAGAATACTCTTAGGCCACTCACAAAATTTGCTTAGTACAAAGCACAATTTGGTCCCATTCCCTTGGAGATAGCATTGACATTTGGCCCATTTCTCTCTGGGTAGTTGAGAAAAATTACCCTATCACTCAGCCTTCCCTGGAGCCTTGTAGCAACACCAAAGTCTTGTTTCCTTTTGGTAAGTTATGAGGTCTTTGGATGTCCCATATTCCTCAGTTTCAAAGACACTTGATGAAAAGAAAGGTAATACAGGCAGGACACCGCGGCTCACGAGCACAATCCCAGCACTTTGGGAGGCGGATCACTTGAGGTCAGAGATTCAAGACCAGCCTGGCCAAAATGGTGAAAACCTGTCTCTACTAAAAATACAAAAATTAGCCAGGCATGGTGGCGGGCGCCTGTAGTCCCAGCTACTTGGAAGGCTAAGGCAGGAGAATCACTTGCACCCAGGAGGCAGAGGTTGCAGCGAGCCGAGATTGCTTCACTGCACTCCAGTATGGGCGACAGAGTGAGGCTATCTCAAAAAACAAGAAGAATAAAAAACAAAAAAGAAAAGGAAAATGAAAGATAATACAGCACATACCCATAGCAGAACATTTGTCACTATTTAGCTGGTATCATCTTTGACCACTATTCTCTCATGTGTACATTCTTGTTTGCTTGCACATACTACAGACGAGTTTACTAAGTCTCCAAGAAGTGCAGCAAATCTTTTCAGCTAGTTTGCTGCAAATCAGGATCCACTCATAGTCTGCTCACTGCAGAGACTGCTCTGTATTTCCTCCATTGAACCCAACCCTTGCTCCCATAGGAGAGAAGGTGCTTTTCATTTCCACTCATCTCAGATGGGTCATGAGCTATGTCAAAGAGCCTAATAGCCTGCTGCTATTGCATCATTTTGAAGGAAAAATAAATACAAGCAGCACCTGTCAAGTCCCTTCTAAAGATCCAATGTAAATGAAGGCAATCTCCTGGAAGATCCTCTTTAATGAGTTCAAAGGGGCTGTGCAATAATAGTTAGATTTATATTCTTCCTTAGCATCTCTCACCCTCAGTCCAAATCTAGAGACAACTCTAAAGAAGAACAGAAGAGTTTCCCAGAGGTGAATTCTAAAATGTAAATTGTATGCAAAGACTACAAAATGTGAACAGATTGGACAAACAGATTGACTCTCAAGGACAAAGCTTGAATTTATATACCCTTCCAGAATCATAAGACCATGTTTTTTAAAAAAACTAAGCTAACTAAATCTTAATTTTCTGCAAGTGTTTTTACGTCAGGTTTTACTACACTCAGAAAGGACAATAAAAAATTTAACACTTTAATCACTGCAACTCAACGAGAAGTACCATAAACATGTTAATCCATAATTTACTGACCTTCTGTAAGAAGCTAAAATTTTCCAGACCTACCTCAACAGGCCCTTAAAACATGTACATGGAAGAAAAATCAAGAACTGAAAAATAACATTGACAGCCAGGAAAATTGGTTCAAAAGTAATTTTAAAACCTCTATTTTACTTCCTAAATTGTCTTGGAAATGAGAATTTTTAACTATGTGCTTTTGAAAATGTTAAATGGCATAGATTTTTTTTCCAGATTAGGAGACTTTATTTAGCATAATAAAAAATAGACAGAATATATTAAAGAGAGAAAATTATTGTTTTTTTTTCAAATTTCTGTTGTTTCAATTACAAAAGAAATGTCATGCTGATTATAGCAATAAAAAGAGAACAGTTTAAACTTTCTAACATACAATGAAAAGATACTCTCCACCTCTACTCTAAAACAATCCCACATTGTCAATGTTAATCTACATTGTTAAATGTGTGTGTGTGTGTGTGTGTGTGTGTGTGTGTGTGTGTGTGTGTATTTCCTTACTTTCATAATTGCTTTGAGGTTTAAAAATAAAATATGTTTACCTTAAGATACTTACTGACAGAATAGACAGAGTCACAGGTAATGAAGTTAGATTACCTAAATAAAATTATCACTTTGTGAATACACAGGTTAGAGACCATGGTCAAATTATTTAATATCTCTGTGCCTCAATTAACGATTGGTAACATGAGAATAGGTTCAAGTGATAAAGATGATATTATATATAATGAATCCCCAGTAGAGGCAACAGGATTGATAGCATTATAAAAGCTAGATGTATATACCTATGTTGATTGATCTGCATTGCTGCTTTTTAAAGAAAACTATACCACTAAGGGAAATGTAGACCAATAATTTAATTACCAAATGATTCAGTTAAGGTCATAGATAATTAGGATGCCAAATACCCCTGGTTTACTCTAATTAAGGAACTAAATTCCTGGGACTCACGACTTTTGGTACTAAAACTGTTAGTGATAGAATTCTCATACAGACTGAGAAGAGTTTGTCCCTCTAATCAAAATAGGAAAAGAGTAGCAGGATAGACAGAAACATAAAAGTAAAAGCCATTTGGTTGCTGGTATCTTTAGACCATCTTTACATGGTCATACATTAGAAAGAACATACCCTTAGGGAACTAATCCACAAAAAGAGAAGACCAAAGGAGGACACTATTACAGACCCTACAGAAATTAAAAGAAAAGTAATGGGCTATCATGATCAATTTTATACTAACCAATTTGACAAGTTACAAAATAAACAAACTCCTTGAAGAATATAACTTACCAAAACTGAAGAAGACAGAAAATCTGAAAAGCCTATACCTATCAAAGAAAATAGATCAGTAGTTAATAATAAACCTTTCCAGTAAGAAAATTCTCTGTGCATTTACTGATGGATTTTACCAAATATTTAAAGAACAATTAATGATGACATTACATGTATCTTTCTGAAAACAAAATAGGGAAAATTTTCAACTCATTTTATGAGTCCTGTATAATGCTGATACTGAAATCTGACAACCACATCATAAAAGAAGGAAACTGCTAACCTACATCCTTCATGAATACAGATACTAAAATCCTCACTAAAATATTAGCAAAACTAATGTTTTGAATATTTAGTATGTTTTATAATATGCTATAATATTTAATATTAGAAATAACTAAATATTGACAATATACTGATATGATAATACATCATAAGGTGGAACTTAACTAAGAAAGGCCAAGGTGCTTCAATATTTGAAATCAATGTAAACTATTAGATTAATGGTAAAAAATTAAAACACAAGACTTTTTTCAGTATTTGTAGAAACAAGATTTGACAAAAGAGTGACATGACCAGACGCTGGAAAGCTGGAAATACAAATTTCTGGTAAAATTGTAATATGGTAAGACTTGGGAAAACAGTTTGAAAATTTCCTGTAAAGTTAAACATCCTTACTATTTTATCAAAAATTAATATGCGTTAATAAACCCATTATATTAATACAATAGAATACTAATCAACAATTTCCTAAAACAACAAAATAATGTCACATACAGCAATGTAGATATATTTTAAAAATATTTTGCTAAATAAAAGAAGTCAAATGCGAAAGAGAATATGCTGTATAGTATCAGTTATATGAACAGGCAAAAACAATGAATTATAAGAGAAATAGATCGGTGCTTTTCTGAAGTGGGAGCAGAGAGAAATGATTGAAAATGTGGCACAAGGAATTTTAAGGGGTGATGGAAATATTCTAAATCTTGATACGGTAATGTAAAAGTGATTATATTTATCAAAACTCATCAGATGTTACACTTAAAACGTATTTTTTCTTGCCAACATTTATTTTAGGCTCAGGGCGTACATATGCAGGTTTACTGCTTTCTGCAGTGGCTGAACTAATTTACATTTCCACCATCTATGTCTAAGCATTGCTTTTTCTCTGCAACCTCATCAACATCTGTCATTTTTTATTTTAAATAGCCATTCTGACAAACGTGAGATGAGATCATCTTCTGGTTTTGATTTGCATTTTACTAATGATTAGTTATGTTGAGCATTTTTTCAAAACCTTGTTGGTTGTGTGTATGTCTTCTTTTGAGAAGTGTCCATTTATTTGCCCATTTTTTCAATGGATTTGTTTGTTTTTTTGCTTGTTGATTCGTTTATGTTCCTTATATATTCTGGATATTAGACCTTTGTTTTGTGCATTGTTTACAAATATTTTCTTCCAATCTGTAGGATGTCTGTTTACTCTGTTGATAGCGTATTTTGCTGTGCAAAAGCTCTATAGTTTAATTAGGTCCCACTTGTCAAATTTTGTTTTTGTTGCAATTGCTTTTGCCATCTTTGGCAGAATCTATGTCCAGAATGATGTTTTCTAGGTTTTCTTCTAGGGTTTTTATAGTTTAGGCTTTACATTTAAGTATTTAATCCATCTTGAGATAATTTTTGTATATGGTGAAAGGAAGGGGTCCAGTTTCAATCTTCTGCATATGGCTAGCTGGTTATCTCAGCATTATTTATTGAATAGAAAGTCCTTTCCCCATTGCTTGGTTTTGTTAACTTTGTTGAAGACCAGATGCTTGTAGGTTTGCAGTTTCATTTCTGGGTTCTCTAACCCATTCCATTGGTGTATATTTTTACTTTTTGTACCAGTGCCATGCTGTTTTGGTTACTATCACCTTGTAATATAGTTTGAAGTTGGGTAATGCAATGCCTCAAACTTTGGGTTTTTTTTTTTGTTTTTTTGTTTTTTTTTTTTTTTTGGCTTTGGATTGCTTTGGCTATTTGTGCTCTTTCCTGGTACTGTATGAATTTTGGAAGTTTTTTTTTTTTTTTTTCTAATTCCATGAAAAATGTTTTGATAGTTTGAGCAGAATTAATATTTAATCTGTGCTTTGGGCAGTATAGCCATTTTAACCATATTGATTCTTCCTATTCACGTGCATGGGATGTTTTACATTTGTATCATCTAATTTTTTTTTCAGCAAAGTTTTGTAATTTTCATTGTAGAGAATCATTCATCTGCTTAGTTGTATTCCTAGGTATTTCATTCTTTTGGTGGCTATTGTGAATGAGATCACATCCTTGATTTGGCACTCTGCTTGTATGTTATTGGTGTATAGAAATGCTACTGATTTTTGTACATGGATTTTGTATTCTGAAACTTTTAGAAATGTAAATTAAATCACAAGAAAATGGTTTTTTAAAACCTCTCTCACTTGGAGCTTATTTGGTTGAGTATACTGCAAATATTAGATATATTCACCCTAGTCCAGATTGATAGCCATATCCTCTGAAATCAGTAAGTCAATGTGATTTGTAAACCAAAATGAGTGAAAACTGTGGATAGTTAGGCTACTGTGCCTCTAAGATGTAAGTAAATTTACAGAAAATACAACAATCTAAATACAGTACAAACCATATGTAGAAATATAACATTACCTTTCCGTGGGACATTCTGATGTGTTCAGTGTTATGATGGTCCAGGTATAGGAGAGATAGTATTACAGTAAAGATGAAATAAATGCTCCTTTCTTAACATTGTTCTCATTGGTATACTTATAAATCTACTTTAGGGGTAACATTTTAGTTTGGTAGAGTAATCATTTATTTTCGCTATAAAATAAATAACTGCATACAGCTCCAAAATTATTTGATGACTTTCTTGTCTTGATTTACTTGCTGACACCATTTACATTATTCAATATGTTTCTTTTTTGTATATCTTCACAATTATTTCAAAATTAGCTGAAATAATTTTAACTAATTCACTAGCTAATTTTTAAAGGTTCTAAAACACGAACCTATTGTTTGCTATAATTCTAGTTTTCCTTATGGCTCTTAAACCAGTTTTAACAAAAAATTGACAAGGTCTCAGGTACTTTAAAATTTTATTTCTTGCTGTTCATCTCCCTAGTACAAATTATGAGGGGGATATGAATACTAGCAGTACTTTAAAATATATTTTATCAAAAGAATAAATTCATATATGCATACATATAAAATGATCAAGTTAACCATCTATTTATGTATGCCATTCTCCTACTACAAGACCATCATTAGACATTTTGGTGAAAACTGTACTGTAAAAAGATAACCAAGCTAATTTGGGGAAGCCAAGTTCCCTGTTTCATTGTTGTTATATGTAAGTCTTGTGAATTTAACGTAACATTTCTAGATTCTACTTGTGGCAGGTGTTAGCTGAAAAACTGACTTTACTAGTTGCCATTGTATTTTTCCACACTCCCCTCCTCCAAATTTAACTGATTTGTTAGTATACACATAGATTTTTCAGGGTAAGTTTCTTGTTCTAGGCATAATTTCCTTGATATAGAATCTTCACAACCATGGTTGTAAAAAATGTTTAAACAGAGAACATTTTGGTGTGTTTGTAACTGGGATCCATCATTCACTGACATTCCACCAAGAGGCTATATTTAAACCTTTACACCGCCTTGCCTTATCAAAGGAGCAGTTTGGCATTTGGTATTTGGAGACAGCTATAAAGCTGCACCATCTGTACCACTCTGTTTCAAGAGGGACATCAATTTTTATCCTTCTTGGATCCTGCAGGAATACTCTGCTAAAATTCAGCACAGGCATGACTCAGTTATAATTCAATCATCTAACTGTGGCCAAGGGTATATGTGGCAATGAAAGCATTTGTATTCATATATCTGGGGAAAAAAAAGAAAGCTGTTGTCAAATATTCAGCCGCAGACGCATGAGATTTCTCAGTCACAATGACTGATAAAATACCTGGTTATGGTGATGTCTTTGGATTCATATTGGAAGTCTGCTTTTAAGAAAATATTCTAGGCTCCACTGGAAAATAAAAGGATATTTATTTACAGGTGGGGTTCTATTGGGGAAAGCAACATGGAGTTACCTAGCCTAGTACTTAATTTGCCATGTAGAAATTAGATGTGTTCTAACTATAGAAATCATAGACTGTCTTCTATTTGTTTAAAAATAATTTCTTAATCACATATGTAATCTCAGCACTTTGGGAGGCCAAGGCGGGTGGATCACCTGAGGTCAGAAGTTGAAGACCAGTCTGGCCAACATGGTGAAACACCATCTCTACTAAAAATACAAAGTTAGCTGGGCATGGTGGCGGGCACCTGTAATCCCAGCTACTCTGGAGGCTGAGGCAGGAGAACCGCTTGAACCCAGGAGGCAGAGGTTGCGGTGAGCTGAGATCACACCACTGCACTCCAGCCTGGGCAACAGAGTGAGACTCTGTCTCAAAAAAAAAAAAAAAAAAAAAAAAAAAAAAAAAAAAAAAAAAAAAAAAGTAATAATAATTACTTAAAGTGCAAAAACTAATCACTTGGTGGATCAGAACATCAGAGAACTAAAAGAAAAAAAAAGAAAAACAATGGTGCATCAGTGCCAAGTTAAAAGATGATTCAGCATTAGAAGGAGGGTCTACAAATAAACAGAAAATAATGGTACCAAGTAACCTTTATTTCTTCTGAACATACAGAATGAATATATGAGCTAAAACAACATGTGAAATTCAGATTTTGCCATGGTCATGCACCATTTCCTGACTGCAAAAGTGGTAAAACATTGGAATGAGTGACAGAGTAAAATAGATTTCCGCTTCTCTAGGCGGATAAAAGTGTGATGTTGCATGACTAGAGAACTGTCTCGCAATGGCCTAACCAAATTTAAAATGCCTTATCTTTATGAATTTCTTTGAGGTAAAATTATAAGTAACCAAAACTATTTTTATTACTTGACAATTTCTGTTGCTCTGATGGTTCCTAAAGGAGTCTGGATTTCCTAAGCCTGAAAAGAATTTAACTTGGTGCTTTGAGATTAAATCTACCAGGAAACTTTAACTTCCTTAATCTCCCTGAGTCTATTTCTTATCAGAAAATAATTACGTGTTTTTTAAAATTTAAAACAATTTTAAATTTAAAATATATATATATATATATAGACACACACACACACACACACACAGCCATGTACTTCATAGGATTATTGAAGACATTAAATTTAAAATATAAATTCACATAAAGTGTTTGACACAATACTTATGTTATGAAGAAGGTGAAACCATTCTTGTGAAAATGGCATGGTGGACTGCCAGAAGCTGAGATGCATTTATATACTTAGGTTTTTTAGAGTTCAATTATCTTTCTAGTGTCATTTGCTCTTAGTCATGATGTATGCATATCCTTATTTAGGGAAGAATATAATTTAACATGTGATTTCTTTTGATTTACAAGATTTCTTCCAGAAGCCTAATACAATCTCCAATACAATCTAGGATTCCATAGACATACAAGAGAGAAACTTGTATATGATATTGATAACTATAGGATACTTTCAGGGAAGCCAGTGGTGCCCGAGGGGGAGATACTGAGGTGCCCAAACCACTGGCGGCATTTATCATATTCTGACAGCTGCCAAAACAAAGTGTCTGATTCTCTCTCTAAAAGCCACTGCTTTATGTGTAAATGTACCAGGTGCCTAAATACAATCTGTAGTATACATGTGTCTTCCTGAATCAGGATTCAGGTGTTTCCCCCTAAGTATCTGACTATTATAAGTTGCATATAAAGAGACATCAATGTTATGCTTTTAAAAGTAGGCTATCCTGAACCAAATTTAAGTAGCTTAACTGCTCCAAGTAAAATCACTGTCTTTGGCAGATGTATTTTTATACCGAAAGTCAAATGAACTGTTCTAGCACATACACAAAATGTAACATTCAAAGTCTCACTAAATAACCCCTGAAACAAACAAAAATATCCATTTTGTTCAACATGTATTTATTGCCTACATATCAAACTCAGAAACACATCATGTCATATGGAAAAGCCCATTTTAGCGCTTGAAATGAGGATGGGGGTAGAGGGAATGACAAATCACTCCTGGAAGTTTAAACCCAGTTTCTCCTATAGAAATGGATGGAGACAATTAAAGGCATGTCTTGACTGCATATTCCAGGATAGAAGAGGACAAAGTTGCAAACTCAAAAGCCACTGTTTCACCTCCACTGGGCAAAAATGCAATTCCTAACAAGGGTGTTAAATAAGCATAATTTCAAACCTCGTATACCCTAATAAACTGGCTGAATTTGGTGGAATGCCCTTGTTATTTGAGTTCAGTTAATGCACATATAATTATGGGTGCATGTTGACAGGGCAGAGGGCAGAGTAGAGGTAATGGGGAAAGATATAAGGCAAGTCTGTTGTGGAGACTAGACTGAGATTATATTTGAGTTCTATGCATTAACAGACAATGGAAAAGAGATCCACCAAATTAATATTATAAAAATAAATTCACTGCTAATCAATATGCATGGATTAGATCCAAGACTGGAAAATATATGAAGATATTTCTATAAAATCTTTAGAGAAACAGGAAGAGGCAAAATGTATTTTTAATTTGTTTCTTGTGAACAAGTTATTGGAAAAAGTCAACTTTAACTGATTTAAAATGCCTGAGATCAATTAGGACTTCTATATGGTTTTATTTTCTTAAACTGCAGTTTTAATGGTGGTTATGGTGGTTATCTTGTTTTTCCTCCAGTAAGTTTAAATTTATCATTTAGCCCAGTGGCTCTCAGCCCTGGCTGCACAGTGGAATCACCTGGGAGCATTTAATGGCTACCGATGTACAGGCCCTATGCCCAGGGATTCTGATTTAATTGGTCTGGAGTGGAATATGGACGTTGGTGTTTGTTAACGGCTCCCCAGGTGATTCTAATGTGCAGCCAGGTTTGAGAACCATTGATTTAGTTTTTAGGCCTTAGTTTGCAGGCTTGTGGAGCAATATACCTTGCCTGAGCTGGTGAAGCAAGGATACCACCCGGAAAGCTTGGAGACCCAGGGTCCCTCCTCACCTCCAGGTGCAGTGTCTGGTCTGCATTGTGTCCCTTTGGGAAGGAGCTGACTGCGTCGGTAGTCGTATGGATTATGTTAAGAAAATTCTGAATTAGGGTCTGAAAGAGTCATTTGCCTCTCTCTGGTGGCTGAAGCTGCACAATGTAAGTCAGGAGGTATTTGCAAGCAGGATTTACACCTTATGACGAAAACTAGTTTGTAGCAAAGGAGAAAGGTGACATGTAAGTCCCTGGTTATGGTTGCTTCCAAGGCCTGCCTATACCACTGACCTTCCTGAAGCTCAGCTGTTTCTTGAAACAGCTTCTTTTCCTTTCAGTTAATTCTGCTTTTGCTTAAAGAAAAAAGAGAAAGGTTGTAGAAAGCAAATTTTTTTAGAATCTAGATGGCATTTCTTTATTTCTTAAAGTAACGAAATGAAAAATGAAAAAAACAAAAATAGGTAGAGTCCAACCGTATTTTGGAAAACCTTCAGGTGTTTTTCCTATTTTGTTTTTTAATAACAATTTCAATAATCTTCTGCATTTTTAAAGTATCTCATCTGAATGTCCTGCGGCTTTATTTATCCAAACAAAAATATGTAGAATTCATTAAAAGGTGGGAGGTGGGTAATGCCTCTTGAGTTTGCACTTGCATATTTAGATGTACAGACTGCAGAAAGTTCTAATACTTGTGGGTTTCTTTGGTTTTTCACATATACTTAATGCTTGTTCATGAATGCACATTTTTCAAGGAAGTTTTAAAGCAGGAACATCTGCTAACCCACAATTATGAGTGCTGACAGTGTATCATCAAATTACACAGAGGCAGGTTCATAAAAAATGTGATTTTGAGGAAAACGATGACAGGTCTGAGAACACAATGTAATCATCCAAAGGTGCACTCATGCATCTTTTATATAGTCAATTATTTGGACTGAACTTAAAATACTTGAGATACCTATGAATTCTAACTGATTATTGAAATGACTAGGGATGTTAAAACAACAAGCTTATGTGGCCTTTTATCTGAGTAGTTAGTAACTATTGACAGTCATGGAAAATGGTCTTGATCAAAGACCTCTGCTACTACCTATTAAGGTCAGAATTTTGCTATGTTTATGGCTCTTAACATATATATTTCTATCATGAAACTGTCTTCTTTATTTTTTCATCTCTGTGTTCCCAGTGTGTTAGAAAGTCAGTATTTTTTTTTCAATTCACAGCTTTGATTTTTTTTTTTTCCCCATTCCTTTGGGGAGCATGATGACAGCGAAGGCTCATTCTAAGGTTGAGGTGTCTCAGAATGAGATCCTTTTGGCACTTCACTAATTGACTAGCATTGTAGAATATGTCTAACAGATTTGTCTGAAACCCAGTTCCTTTCAAGAGCAAAAAGCTTGATGAATAAGGTTCTTTAATTTTGGAAAGTCAATTATGTAGATCCATCTATATTTCTTACATTGCTCTATCAAAATATACTTGGGAAAACTAAACTATATTTACAAGTTGGGGACTAGAAAATGATCTTATCTTAATTCAGATTCCTTTGATCTTGCCCTACAAGAAAAAAAAATGTAGATTATTTGAATTGTAGCAGCAAGAGTTTGAGGATCCGTGTATTTGGTAACCTGAACCTGAGAATCACGAAAAATGTGAATTTTGCATCAAGTATTTTCATTTCCATTTTCTTTCCATAAGACAATAACTTTACCACAAATCTACTCATGAAGACTTCATTATTTTATTTGAAGAAAGAGACTATTATACAACTCTTGAAACATGGGCATCTATTCACCAGAACTATATGTAGATACTGAACCACAGAATGTACTGTGAAATAAATTTACAAAAGACCTTGGATATTTAAAATATTGTGCTTTAGCCACGTGACAGGAGCTGCTTCCCTTTTTCTCCAGTAATAATAGATTTCTGGTCTGCATAAGCATAATTGTCCAGAATTTTTTAAGTGAAGCAGACTGCTGACTTTAACTATGTACATATGTGGTACTTTATCTGCATGCTAAAATAATTCTGGAGTTCTCAAGGAAGAAAGCCAAAAAGAACTTTCATAAAACTTAACAGAAGCTAAATTGGCCTAAGAGTCTGAGTACTGTCATAAAGAGCGGGGAATAAAATCTCACCATTTTTTGCTGGACTTGTTCATTACCTCTGAAAAGACAATTTATGGCTTAGGTATACCTATCCAAATGAAAAAATATACCATGAGTTGTGTTTGATTTTGAGTCTATTTCACAACATGAGCTAAAACTCTTTTAAATACTAGTGTTCTTTTTAAGAAAGTTAAGAAAAACTCCTAGGAGATACATATATCTCTGAGATCGGGTCTCACTCTGTCGCTCAGGGTAGAGTGCAGTGGTATGATCACAGCTTATTGCAGCATCTACCTCCTTGGTTCAAGCGATCCTCTAACTTCAGCCTCCTGAGTAGCTGGGATCACAGGAGTGAGCCACTGGACCAGGTTAACTTTTTTAATTTTTGTAGAAACAGGTTTTCGCCATGTTGCTCAGGCTTGTCTCGAACTCGTGAGCTTAAGCAATCTGACCACCTTGGCCTCCCAAAGTGCTGGATTACAGGTGTAAGCCACTGCGCCTGGCCAATTTTTAAAATATATCTTATTGAACCAAATGAAATGGCTGATGTTTTTACCTATAAAAATAGTAGATCCATATAGTTGAGGTTACCATTACTTGATCATGCAGAAAGAGATGACTAAAAGCCACATGCCATTTGTTGAATTTATTATATGCCATTAAAAGTATCTCAAAAATTTTTAAATCAAAAATTAAAATGCCGTGGGTCAAAGAAAAATCATTTATTGAATGTACTTTGACATTTACAGTGACCAAGCCTTAATGTACTACACTTCTTAGCAATGAATTTATTCAAAAAAGGTTTAATAGACCTTAGAAAGAAAAAAATAAGTTTTGTGTGACATGGGTGATGTCACTACATTAATTTTAGGTAACTTCTGACTCTATGACTCTGCATTTTGGGGTATAACTATATTATCTCAGTGTATGCTAAAAGATAACGTGTGAAGTATAAGCATTGAAGCTCGGACTGAAATACACGGGATTCTGATTGGATATAAAATTCCATGTTCAGAAGTTAATACAATAATCTTATTTGCCTGATTCTAATAGTACAAACATTTTTATCAGTCTCTGCAGTACTGCCTATGCAGTTCACAACTGTCAATGTCAGATCGTCAGTGTTTATAGCATTAAGAATCAGTGACTCAAGGATAAAGATAATAAAATGTTAGACAAGTGAGGCCAAACATGATCACAAATCTCCCATTCCAGGATGTATTTCTAAGTTCATGCTATAATTTCAGTAAAATTATTCCTTATTTCCTAGATGAATATATTTAATAATGTCATCACTTTATTCTTTTGGGTTGGCAAATTTAACACTCAAAAATCAATTTTATTTTCTCCTCAGTAATTTTATTTCATCAAGATACACGAGAAGCCTTATGCCTGTATTATAGGCTATTTGCATGTGTTCTCCATGACCTCTTAGCGGATGGGGCTGTAGATGGTTAAAAATTATGCGGCCGGGCACAGTGGCTCAAGCCTGTAATCCCAGCACTTTGGGAGGCCGAGACGGGTGGATCACGAGGTCAGGAGATCGAGACCATCCTGGCTAACATGGTGAAACCCCGTCTCTACTAAAAAATACAAAAAACTAGCCGGGCGAGGTGGCGGGCGCCTGTAGTCCCAGCTACTCGGGAGGCTGAGGCAGGAGAATGGGGTAAACCCGGGAGGCGGAGCTTGCAGTGAGCTGAGATCCGGCCACTGCACTCCAGCCCGGGCGACAGAGCAAGACTCCGTCTCAAAAAAAAAAAAAAAATTATGCTCAATCCTCATCATATTCTGCCTCTGACTTAGATCCTGTCAGGAAGTCAAGAGAGGGAAATCGTCCAATCAGCAGGAGCTCTTGTAGAAAGACAGGGATAACATCAGTGCCCAGGTGGAGGGGCTGGCTTTAGACAGCAAGAGTGTTGACAAGGGCAGCTCATGTATCTTTCTCCTGTAACGCCATCCCTGAACCAATTTCGAGGAAGGTGCCACACACAACACTTTGGAAAGGAGTCCTTACAGCCCATTCCAAGGCAAACACTCCCGTGTTTAGGCAGCAAGATATTTACTTTCATACCCCTGGTTAGAGGTGACTATACCAGGGAAGGGTGTCGGACACAAGACTGGTGGTAGCCAGTTCACTCATGACATGGTCTCTCAGGACTTTGAACAGAAAAAGACAGACAGAGCCAGGCTATGGGTCCTGGGAGTAGAAATGGAAATCTGAGCAAGAATAGAGAAAGAACTGAGTGAACTGAAATGGTGAATAAGCTGCAGTTGCAATAAGTGAAAGATTTTTAATTTGAAGTAAGTGATTTGATGTGACAGTTATGGATGAATTGCAGATTGAAAGGAATTTAGTGACCATGATGGGCAGGATCCCATGAGCACAAAGAGGTGACCCAGGCCTCAGAAGTATGTGAGCCTCATCTGTGTCCTAAGTCATGTCTGGTCTCTGCAGACCTCAGCATTGAGGCTATCCCTGAGTTCCCTACAAAAATCTCCCCCAGTTCAGTCTTATGTTCCTCCTCAGAATTCCCGTAAATATATCTTTTAAATGTTTCACCTTCTACCTTGTACCATAGACATTTCAGCACATATCTTTTCTCCCTTATAAAGCAATAACCTCAGTGAAGACATATCTAAGACTAGCCCATCTGGCACATAGAAGGTGTACAATAAGTATTCATTCAAGAAACATCAAATTAAAAAAATTAGCTGGAAAAAAGAGAAAGAAACATCCATATTACAAACTACATTTTATAACTGCATTTATTCAAAAGAATATTTTCAGTCTTAAAATACTTGTATGACACATACAATTTAAATTTGCATATATGTGTCTAGATAATTAACCCAGATTTTAAGCTCTCACACATGGTATTTAAAGACAGGTCAGCCTATCACATTTAGATGGCTAGTCAAAGAAATTCAAAGACCATATCTTGATGGCCCCATTCATATCACAGAGTCCATGGGTCTCTAGAGCAATTGAATACTTTTTAATGGGAGTGTCACATACACTTATGTTGA
This sequence comes from Piliocolobus tephrosceles, assembly GCF_002776525.5. Lineage (NCBI taxonomy): Eukaryota > Metazoa > Chordata > Mammalia > Primates > Cercopithecidae > Piliocolobus > Piliocolobus tephrosceles. Next base: position 20,377,294 of record NC_045455.1, on the reverse strand, counting down.
CATGGCATTAGTTCTGTGTTTCAGCATAAATGCTATCACAAAGTCAAGGAAGGTTTCACTTTTACTTTGCTTTTCAAGCACAATTTTTTTTCATGTCATGATAATAAGGAACCAAAAAATCTAATTATTTCTTCATTCCATCACAGACATCATGATACAGGATGCCAAGGATGCAGTTAAACTTGTGCTTCTATCTAAAATTATAACAACACATTTCTCACAAGTTATATGACCTAATTAATGTTTTAATGAAACAGCTTGACAAAAATAATTATCATTATGAAGTTACGGGGGAAAACAGAAAAGGACTTGAGGACTTCAAGGACTACTGGATTGAAATGAGGGTTTTAGTTTGATAGCCCAATAAGTAAAATTGCTGGGGGGACATATGGTCAGTAGAACATGTAGGGATTACTTTCACATCTACATTCTTTCAGCTTTTTCTCTTAGCCTTTTCTCATCCCAAACTGTTGATGACATCATTATGGAACAGATTTCTGGCAACGGATGACATTAAATGCGAATTTGCCAAGATAAACTGACTAGCGTACATTGTTGGCTAGTTTGCAAACAATCCACAGTTTTCACTTTTCCAATATGGAAAACGTCTTCACTTTATAATGAAAAAAACAGAATCTAAACTAAAAACATAGCTTGGGACTACTTGCTTCAACAAATTTGACTCAATTCAAGCAGTTAATTCAGGTCATTAATCAATGTGATTAATTATGTTTAGGAAATTCACAAGATATTTCATTTGGTCACATTATTTGATAAGACAGGAGATAATATAAAGTCTATAGTTTATAATTTGGCGTTCTTTTTATTCCTGAATTATACACTAGTGATAGAGGAGGGTGACTCTCAAAGTCAGTTTTGTTCTTATAAATGTACACTTTTAAAACTAAAAATCATGGTAGAATTTCTTTTCTTTTCTTTTTTTTTTTTTTGAGACGGAGTCTTGCTCTGTCGCCCGGGCTGGAGTGCAGTGGCCAGATCTCAGCTCACTGCAAGCTCCGCCTCCCGGGTTTACGCCATTCTCCTGCCTCAGCCTCCGGAGTAGCTGGGACTACAGGCGCCCGCCACCTCACCCGGCTAGTTTTTTGTATTTTTTTTTTTAGTAGAGACGGGGTTTCACCGTGTTGGCCAGGATGGTCTCGATCTCCTGACCTCGTGATCCGCCCGTCTCGGCCTCCCAAAGTGCTGGGATTACAGGCTTGAGCCACCGCGCCCGGCCTAATCATGGTAAAATTTCTAAAGGGACTACCATTCTAACAGAAATAATTTCCCCAGTGGTGTTGAATGCCTTTTCTTTGGTAACTGTGTATATCTGGGGAGGGTGGGGGGACCAGATTAGTCTTTAATAGTGTTTTGTTATTCCTTTAAATGGTCAGCAGACGTGTGCTTTAGTGTGATGATAAAGAACTCTCATGAACAGACACTCTACGGTAAGACGTATCTCCTGTTGCCATTTTGTCTAATGCTAAATTCAAAATAAAACATACCATTATTTACTTCCCAGCAACTAATTACAAATCCAGAAGCCCTCTGAACTGAAAAATAAATGATGTTTTCTACATTGTAAACATATAACCATGAATAGCATATTATTTTCCACAGAAAGTGAAGAGTGATCGACAAAACATGAGGACTTCTAAAACACAGCAGAACAAGAAGGAATTTGAGTCAAATGTACAAGGAACAGTTTTTGTTTAGTGGGCCTTGCATAGGCATGTTCATAGAGAAATGATCACTCTTCAGGCTATTAAAAAAAGACAAACTATTTTCCAAGCTTGCTCCCCCTTTGCCGAAATCATGGAGATTTTCTCTCATTTTAGGAATTGTGGTTCTTATTTCTTCTCTTTTAAAGCTGGAAGTCATTTTGGTATATAACCAACTATATAACCTTTGTTTCAGAATCCACCTACTACATTGCCAATACAAATTCTTAAATCATGTTTTATGCTTTAATGTCTATTTAAAACATTGGTCCTCCATAAAGTACCCAGTTAAAAAAAAAATAAAAAAATAAAAAGTAGGAGCTCATTGAGTTTTACTTATAAGGTATCATGAAAAATTAAGGTCAGAATATTTTCAAAGAATCTGAGCAGTTTTCTAAGGTGAGATTCTTTCCTTTGGTCCTTGCAGGACGGCCAAGCCCTGGGGCTATGCCTTTCTGCACTTCCTCATCATCCTCATTCTTATCCTCTTTCTCCACTCCTCCCTCTTCCATTTCTAGTTCTAGTTCTTCCCTTCAGTCCTACTGTAACCTTCCTGGTACACTCCTTGCTTTTGTTCAATTGCTTTGGAATGTTCTCAAGTGAAATGCAGGACATTCTGAAATAATTCTGACTGTGTGTTTAATCAGTGGGTTCACTGAATACGGCTGCATTTGGCGAAGTTTCACCAGACTCCTTAATTTCAGGAAAAAAAAAAATACAGGAATAAAATGTCAGTTTCCGGACCACCATTTATTTATTTATTTATACTCATGATGGCAATAGTAATCTATGTTGACAATATGGGAAGTAAAAAGAACCTAAGTCACCCATAATCTCACCACACCAATTATTAATGATCATCATTTTTTTAATAAAAGTCATCCCCTTTAATTCCTCTGCCACAAAAAGTCATTTAAAAATCCTATAATCCTACTGCTTACACAAACTATAATCTGTACATTTATTTTAATGAAGCAGTGACTATCTCCCTATTCCATTAACTTTGCTTAGAACATAAACTTTACTCTTCAGCTTCATGACTGTTATGTAATGTGGAAATGCCATAATTGTTTTAAGTAGTACCCTATTGTTGGATATTGGGCTTGTTTCTAAATGATCACTAATATAAATAATTATGTGATTCCAGGACAAAGATATACACATATCTGACTATTTCTTTAGATGTCTTTGAAGAGACTTCAAGTGTGAATACTACATTAAGGTAAACTGTTAGAATATACAGATATCCTTGTGATGAGTCGTGAGAATGACCTTATGTAGCATTTTTTAAATGATCTAGAAAAAGTATAATTTCCAAGTTTACAACAGTATAAACTTTTCTTGATAATGAAGTAACTCTAAGCCCAAAGGAAATAAATACAGACCAATTTCAAAAGGCTAACAAGTTAAAAAGCAGGAGATAAGCTTCAGTGGGGAAATGTACAGGATGATGTACTTAGTGAAAAATAATATATTCCATACTTACAAGCTGATGGGATTACATAGCTTAAAGTGATAAATTACCACTCAGAACAAGGACATCCATATCATTAATGCCTGTTTTCTAAAGACAGAAGTTCAATGTACCACTGAGAGCGGGAAAGATGACGATGTATTGAATAATACTCAACCTAAAAATATTCAATGTCTGGGAAAACATCATGGCTTTAGGGTGAAGAAGGAGAAGGCTGGCTAACCTGCCCTTAGAGGATTGCTGCGGCAGGATGGCAGAACATGTGGTCCTAAAATATGCCACTTTGGCATAACAAGAATCTTGAGCTAAAAACTCAAAAAACAGCAGATACAAAAGGAAAACTCTGGTCTCCCTGTAGGAGGACAAATAAACAAATTTTATTACCAGAGATGGGAGAAAATTCTCATGTGAAAAATTCTTTCCCCTTACCAAGAAAGAAGAAATGTTCTTGTCACTAGAGATGGGGAGCTGAAACCCAGAAAAATCTGTACAAATAAGACTTTCTTAAAATAGCTCTTACCTTCCTTTATCCTTCCCATAGATTTTAGTTACTTTTCTAAACCTGCCTCCCTCTGTTCAGCCTATTACATAAGCAGTTAGCTTTTGCCACTTCCTTGGGTCATTTCCTGTGGAGGCTCACTTGTACTTGTAAAAATCTGTGTGCTTTTCTCCTGTTGATCTATCTTATGTCAATTTAATTCTCAGGCCCAGCTGGAGACTCTTAGAGGCCAGGAGGTAAAGTTTTGAATACCCCCACTCTGCCTAAGGCAATATAGGAAATATGGAGGCTGTGAAGAGATTTGTTTGAAGTCTGTTAAATCATGAATATGCTGTCACACCAAATGCTCAATTAGGAAACTTTGAAATTCATGAATGAATAAAAATAAGTATATTAAACAATGAATACTAAATATGAGGAACTCATTGCACAATAACGTACACAAGTCAAAAGTAAAATAATGGCTTAAAAATCACAAATACAATAGTCATTCATATTTTAGCTATTAAAATAGTTCCAATCTACTTATCTTCCAGTTTCATTCTCTGACATTTCCAGAGTTGTAATGAAAACACACTTTATCTTTAACTGAGGCTTGCAGATTAAGTGAAAATAGGTGCAAACTCTTTTACTTGGCAAGTAAATATTTTCCTTAGAATGTGATAACATCTCACCTTTCATGCTTTCTTCCTAACAAACTAAAGCTGATGAAACCACTGCAAGTGATGAAAATGTTAGAGAAGCCATAGAATACTGTTAAACCATCTTCCCTAGTAAATTATTCTTCACTTTTGTATTGTTTTTCTTCCTTTTCTATGCCTCAATTGGTTAACTACAGATTGTCAGCAATGAGTACAAATTGTTGTTCTGTATAGCCCCTGGCCAATCTTGGAGCACACAAAAATATAAAAATGAGAGGGAGGAATGACTGAAAATATCAGTTTTCTTGGCAAGTGCTAATCGCCGTGATAAAAATGAAATACTTGAAAAACAGTTTAAAGATTTCTCAAAGAACTCAAGTTTGAACTACCATTTGACCCAGCAATACTATTATTGAGTATATACCCAAAGGACAATAAGTCATTCTACCAAAAGGATACAAGCACACACACATATGTTCATTTCAGTGCTATTCCCAATAGCAAAAATATGGGATTAACTGAAGTGCTCATCAACAGTGGAATGGATAAAGAAAATGTGATACTTATACACCTGGAATACTATGCAGCCGTAATAATGAATGAGATCATGCCCTCTGCAACAACATTGATGGAGTTGGAGGACGTTATCTTAAGTGAACTAGTGCAGAAACAGAAAACTATATATCACATATTCTCACTTATAAGTGAGAGCTAACCACTGGGCACACATGGATATAAAGATAGGAGACAACAGACACTGGGGATTACTAGAGCAGGAGGGAGGCAAGGCCTAAACACTGCCTATTGGATATTATGATCACTTCCTGGGTGACCAGTTCAATCACACCCCAAACCTCAATATCATGCAATATAGGTTTGTAACAAACCTACACGTACCCTTGATCCTAAAATACAGTTTGAAAAAGAAAAAAAAGTACAGTTAGATGTCTAACCACAGTTATGTACAATTATGTATAATATAGATATCCAACAATGTATAACTATGATGACATATCATCATTATAAAATTAAGTATTCATTTGACATGTATTGTTTTATTTGTATCATGTGAGTTTGTGTCACCTATTTATTCAACAATATCTTGATATGATTTTCAACTTCTTTGAAATCTGACAATGTTGTCCTTTATAAAAAGCAAAGAATGTCACTAATATGCTGGGGTCCAAGGTGGACTTTGGATTGTCCTCCTGACTGATCAACCAAGAACCACTCCCATGGGACTTGATTCATTTTTGTGACCCAGGCCCTCCTCTGGTGAGGTGAAGGGTCCAACCCAAGACTGTGAGAAAGCAACAAGAATTACAGCTTCCTACTTTAAGTAATACACTTGTATACAGCTTTCATGTAATAACTCACTTAAGTCTCACAGTCACTCAGTGAGGTACCTATTATTACTATCCCCATTTTACACATGGAGAAAGAAGATCTTTGTGTGTTAAGCATGTTGCCAAAAGTTGCTCAGTAAAGACGGATAAACATGGGGGCCACAAGTGAAACCCCTGCAGTCAGAATATAGTGAACACAGCCCACACCTTGATACACATATCATCCTTACTATCGGTCAATGGTTAACTGAATTCTATCATTGTCCTTGCCACATTTTTCAGGAGAGGAGGACACTAGGTGAATAAGATGGCTTCTTCTAAAAGTGGGGTGTGTGGGATGAGGAGTAGGACACAATTGTGAAGGCAGTGTACGAGCAAGGGGATAATATTTTTTTTTCTGAAAAAAGCATGCACTATTTGAATCTATTTTTGTGAAATTATATACATATTTTTGTGTTTGTATGCATAAAATATAAGGTTTGTAGAAGGATGGTGTTCAAAATGTTAACAGTGGTTACCTCATAAAGTTGCATTCTAGCAAAATTTTTCCTTAATCCTTCTATCCCTGTGAATGGCATAAATGCTTTCCAATGAACACACAGGATTCAAATGATCAGAAAAGAAACAATGCTCATTGTCCAAAGGAAAACGAAAAGAGAAAAAGAGGAAGGAAACGCAGAAAAAGATGAAGAGGGAAGAAGGATAGGAGGGGAGAAGGTAGGAAGGAAGGAACTAAGGAAGGAAGGAAGGAAAAAAGGAAGGAAGGAGGGAAGGAGGGAGGGAAGGAGGGAAGGAGGGAGGGAAGGAGGGAAAGAGGGAAGGAGGCTAGGAGGTAGGGAGAAATGGAGAGGCAATGGGGAGGGGGGGAGGGAGAAAAAGGAAAAAAAAAAGTTTGCTTGGCTGCTTTTATTCTATCTTTTTCTCCCCAACAAGTGGCTATATAGTGCTTCAGCTTCCATTTCTTGATAGAGCGTTCCTACAGGCTGTTTTGTATCATCAGTTTTGATTCTTCCATGATGGGAAGCAATATATTTTGGTGGTTAAGAGGATGCACTTAGGAAACAGACTAAAATTTGAATCTCCACATGCAAGATGTATGACCTTGTAGAAGTTATTTATTCTTCCCAAGCTGATACTTTTTTCTATATAAAACAAGGATAATCTCTGCCTCTTAAGTTTGTGATGAGAAATAAATTAGATAATGTACTTGGCACATAGTAAACACGCAATACTTGATAATTATTTTTCCTATTGTCCTTGAGAGCACATGCTGGTATAATCTCCAATGGTGTATACTATTGCATATGGCTGAAAAAAGGATTTTTAACATTTTTGTGCCATGGACCCTTTTGGCTTTCTCCTGAAGCCTGTGAAGACCTTCTCAGGATAATGTCTAAAAATCCCTAAAATAAAACACATACTATGACAAAGAAAACATAAAGAAGTTATAAAGGTATTTTTAATTGTGATAAATATGCTTATTTATTAACACATTAAATCATAATGTCTGGCAGCAGATCTAACTGGTAATAATTATTGGGAAGTAGTGATGAGTGTAAATGACATTTTCAGGTATCTGCACCAAATATAAGGTAATATAAATATGTATGTGAATTCTATCAGTGATAAAGCTACAGACATTGTTAATTCTACAGGCGTTTGTTGTCTACATTTATAATGCTGAGTAATGCTATATTTCTAAAGATGACGATGAAATTTTTCTCATTCCAGATTGCAGAATCTGTGAGTTTTGTTTACCAATGTTCTCGGCTTAAAGATACCTGAGATATAAGATTACTTTTGAAAGAGAATATTCATTATGGCTTTGCCATCTACAAAACGGGCAATTATTTTGAACTTGGCATCATCCTTGACTCCTCTTGCAAACCAAATCATCAGCAAATCTGTATGCTTTAATTCCAGATATGTGTAGAATCTGACCACTCTCAGGACCTTCATGACCCCATATTGGTCCAAGCTACTCTCTTCTCCTACCTGGATTTTTTTTCAACAGCCTTTTGCTTTTACACTTGTTCTGGGATCCACAGTCTATTTTCAATACAAATAAGATAACATGGATTACTCAAAATTCTTCTAAAATTTCTCATGCCACTTGAAGAAAAATTCAACAACTTCATTTATCCACCAGCCCCTAAATGATCTCCTCTGGCTCCCCCGGGGTATTCATTTCATGCAACTCCTCTTCCAACCCCACTGCAGCAGCTACACTGGTGCTTTGAAAGCTCAGTTAACTATTGCAGGCTTGCTCCTACCTCAGGGCCTCTGCATTTATCCTCCCCTCAGTCCAGGATACTGTGGGCTCCAGTGAGTTTCAACGACTTCTCCAGTGAGGCGTCCCTAAGCACCCATTTTTAAACACTACCCTTGCTCCATTTCATTTTTTTTTTTTACCCCTCCTTGCTTTATTTTCCCTGTGTACTTAGTATTACGTGACAAACTATTTTTTATTATTTCATTGTTTATTTTCCCCCACTGGAATGTAGCACTGTAACAGCAGATTGTTTTCTCATTATTTTTCTTTCTCTTGTTTCTCCTGCTATAATCCTTAGCACCTAGAATTTACTTCCATAAAAGGAGCTAAATAAACGTTGGCTGAGTGAATGAGTATTTTGATTTAACATATACACTACTTTTGCCATTATGCAAATATTTCTGGAATAAGTAATGACTATCTTAAGGAAATAAAACTTACAACATTATTAACCAGTTATTTTAGGATATTATACTATATATACATGAACTTTATACCTTCTTCCATGGTTTCACATTAAAAAGACCATTCTCAAGGCATAACGTGTGATTATTGGTTTTTGTATATGGTTATAATGTTGTTGTCATCTTTAATCAACTTTAGCTATAACTTTGACTCTTTTTTTTCCAATTATAAAGCCTGAAATGCCTGTTAGTCTGAGACACAGATGGCAATAAAAGAATCTTGTTAGAGTTGTTAAACTAAATGGCAGGTATGCCTTGAAAAGAGTTATTGCTGTATGTCCAGACAGATGATTCTATTCATTTTTTAATGAGATTCAAACATTTTAATAGTTTTTGTATTTGGAATGCATTTTCAAAATAAAATCTAAATTAAGTGAAAACATGGTTTTGGCTAACAAACTCATATTGGTAAATTTTTGCTTTGGTCAACATTTAGGGTTCTGATATATATAAATTTAACAGTCTATTGTCTATACCTTTGAAACATTGCTAATTAACCACCCCTTAACTATCATGAATAGTTAAAATTGCATAAAAGGGCTATGCCTCAGCAGAGTATTCTAGTACCAAGGGAGTTAATATCACCAAATGTCATATCACTAAACATTATGCACATTTCATTGATCTAGTTGATGACAACAGTGCAGTTTTACAGCAGTGTGATAAGAACATGCTCATAAAAATCAAACTCAGATGTGTTTTAACTATAAGCTACAATGTGTCACTGTATTTCCACAGCGTGCATGAATATTACATGTTGACTTCATTATTATTATTATTTTTTTTGAAAGCTCAGAAATTTGTGAACTCCAAAAGCTCTGGGTTTTTATTTATTTTTTTTTATTTTTTAAGGTGAGTACTCCATCTTGCATAATATAAAATGACTTGAGCAATCTGGACACCTTTGGAATGTCCCCATTTGTCATCTCTAATATGACGGCTACATACAGAGGTCATGTTGCCTGAATATTATTCTGTTTCTTCAAGAAACTGTCCTTCAGTCATAATCAAACTATTCTAGCAATGCATTTCGGGCTGAAAATTTCACTTTCATAGGGCAATATGTGTTGATTTTTAGCAGGCTTCCTTAAAACAAGACAAAGATTTATTCATAGATAAACTGCCAACAAGGACCTTATTATTTAATTATGACTGTACATAAGATTCCCATGGTTAAGCTCATCCTAGAGAAACGCACATTTTCTATAGAACATTACCTATAGGAAAGATCTGAGGCTGTAGCATTTGGGACACTATCTGAAAATAATCTGTTCTATATTTCACATGCATAACCTGAGATGATAAATCTTCCCTCAAAGAAGTATAAAAGAAAAGGAAAGTTAGAGAAATTTCAAAGGACCTACATCCCAGAGTTGATGTGAATTAGTCTGGCAAAACATTGTGGCAAGAGACTTCTAGTTATTCATCTCTGCCTTACTAATCACTTTCCTTGCAGTCAGCAATTACCTTAAAAGATTGCAGGGAATGAGGAGGTTCAAATAGTCTTCCAAGGAGTACAAATAATTATAAGATACGCCACACATAATAACATTCAAGTTCAAAAAAGCCGTAACAGTTTACTGCACCCTAAAAGTGAGTAAACTAGGTATATAATCTCTTCTATACATACCTCCCCTTCTCACATTCCCAGGGTTTGCTATGAACCTCATAGTCTTTGTTTTAGAGAATGTTAGCATTGATCATAGAATGTACACTATTCATGCCCCCTTTCCCCTCCAAATAAACAAACCAACTCTTCAAACATTACAAGAAGGAAAAGGCCCAGCATTTTGTACTCCTTGAGTTTTCTTTAAGCTATAACCTAAAAGCTTTCTGCTCTGAACGGTGAAAATGTGCTCCACTAAGAGGAGAGAGAAGAAAAACTACACCATTACTCTGTGCTGTTTGAAGCAGTACTGTGGAGGTAGTGTCCAATTTTAAAATAACAAAGCATATAAATTTCCATATTAGTCAGCTATGCTGCAGTAACAAATAACCCTAAATTCCCAGGGACTTAAAACAATAAAAATGTATTCTCAGTAATAAATTTCTCTCTCCCTGATGTTTCTGGTGGACTGCCCTGAGTTACTGTTTTCTGCCCTGCTCCACTGTCTCCTTATTTTGGGGGCCCAGAATGTACAAGGTGATCTCATTTGTGAAATACCAATTTTGTGGCAGACAGAAAGAACAAGAGAGCTGGGAAAATATGCAGTGGCTCTTACAGCTGCTGCTGGGACATGGCAGATTTCTGATTTTCTCACTTTTCTTTGGCCAAAAGAAGTCCAGTGTCAACACAGTGGAGAAATACATTGCTCCCAGAGAAACACCACCCCTCACATGGTAACAGGCAGGGATATGTGATCATGCATTCTACCACAGTTCCTTGTGATTAACTCTGTCACTATAAATACTGGTTTTCTTGCAAATTCCACAACTAGCTTGAAAGGCATTTCCAACAACAGAATTTCAATCAGGGGTTTCAATTATTTTGTTTTCCATTATTTATTGTTTATTTCATCCCAACAGTGCTTTGACCATGGGTGGATTAAATACCTGAATGATGTCTGAGCCCAACACCATTGGCTATATAACCTCTACTATCTTAATTAAAATCTTATATTAGCTTGTTGTTATAACTTATAAACAAACTCCAGCATTTATTAAAATAAAACAACCTTTACAACGTTTTTCCAGCTTTCTAATCTCTCCCTCATCATAGACTAACTTCCTCAAAACATTGCCCATTTTTTTCTATCCTAGGAATATATCAATATGTGCGCTCTCCTTCTCTCTCAAGAGCCTTGGAATTATGCAATGTGGAGCCAAGTTTTGTCCTCTCCTTGAAAGAAATCCTTGAAATACTGAGTAGTTGGATTAGTCAACGTGGGGGAATGGGAGCACAGAGCACTGGAGAAAGGGCAACCTCTTTCTCACACCAGGAACACTATAAACCGCAGGCTCTGTTAGTCCTGGAGCTCATCCACCAAAAAGTGGTAACATGTGTCATTTACAGGATGCAGCAAACAATCTGTGGTACTATGAAAAGATATGTTCTGTGCTTTCCCAGTGATATCAAAACTGAAGTAATGTGCTTAGAGTGAATCTCACCACATCATGTCAGGAAAATATATGCTGGGCAGATCTCACTGTGGGATTGCTTTGATGTAAGACAGATTGCTATATTTCCCAGCATTGCTCTGAGTATGCCTTTAATGAACAGAAGGAGAATATTTGAACTACAACTCACACAACAGAACCAAAACTACTCAGGTCTTTGTTCTGGGTATGGATCCAAATCTATGCTAGCAATTATAATGTTTGTAGGTTTTCTTTTTTTTTTATATACTATTTGCAATAGACTTCTGGTATCCATCTTCTATTCCAAACAGGAATTTTCTTCCATACCAACCCTGGCCTTCTGGTTGTGTTGGGATATTTGCAATGATTGGAGGCTCAACATTTCATGACAAATTTCTTTCTTTCATGGGACAATGCTGGGTATGTGTCCACATTACAAAAAGTCTTCAATTTCCGAGTCTTATGGACATATACAATAATGAATTCTCGCAAAATAAGAATGTTCCTACAAATTGGTAGTTTTAAATGGCTTCCAGTTTTGTATGAAATTTTGGATCAATAAGGAATTTTAGATATAGATAAGTAAAAAAGTAAAAGCTGTATTATACCAAGTTCATCTAGAATCAAATGTGTGAGAAAACCCAATACATTTTTTAAATATATACCAAGATATGTGTTTGTCCTTGGACAGGAATTATGAGTGATTATGGGATGATTCTTACTGAGTTAGTGGTGATCTGAGCAGCTTCCCTTCAGCTCTGTGCTTCATTATGTTCACATAGTTCAAACTCTAGGTAGCTTTCTGGTGGATTTTATAGTTTTGCTTACTCAAGGTTGTTGCCCTTCATTTTTCCTTTGCCTTTCTCTTACTATAAAAAGATAAAAACTCACACCCTCACATTTGCTTGCCTGCGACTGACCACATAACACTGTTTTGTACAATGAGATATAAGTAAAAGTCCACTAAAGATTCTGGGGACGGCCTTTGCTTTCCTGATACTGATACTACTTTGTCCTTCTTCCTTCCTTTCCTACTGTGTCTTCCCTCTCCTTCATGCTTCTAGAAACTCAAATGTGATGGCAAATGCTATAGGAGTCATATTGTAGCCATGAATTAAAAATCAAGATAATTACATACACATCCACTCAAACATCCCGGAACCACAAAACATATGTCTGGAACTGGAGACATTCTGACTTCTTGTTAAAGAGAAAACTAAAAAGTCAAATTTGTTTAAGCCGCCGTTTAATAGGGTTTTCTATAACTTGCATACGAACACAATCTTTATTTATGGTTCTAAGTAATTATAGTAAAAACCCAACCTGGCACTTTTTACACTGGGACCCTTGGCCGTTCCTAAATTTTAAATGGTTAGTTTGGCTCACCAGATTAGATTAGGTCTTCAGTTGAGGACAGGCAGGAGAGTGTCAAACTCATAAGGCGTCACTAATGTCTGTTTTGGAACGAGGTTATTTTGACATCCTGAAGTTTTTGGAAACCAAAACTAAGTTACAAACATATCAAAATCTATTTCATATTCTAAAATCTCTCTGATCTGAAAACATTAAGTGCACATTTAAGATCACACTTATTAATTCAAAAATTAAAACAGGAAAATAGTTTTCATATCCTCTTCAAATGAGATTGAGGGAAGCTGGGGTAGAGTATGTGTTCATTGCATCAGTAGATAAAAAGTATACCCAGGAAGATGTTAAAGTTATCATGAACAAATAGCAATTTTCATCTTCACTTAAAAACTGCTCTTTGACATCTAGAGAAAGCAGGGGGAAACATATGTTTACTAAATTGAAATTATGGGTTCTTTCAACTGTAAGGTCCTAACTCCTGATTAAAGACTTCCTGGGATGCAATTCCTTCCTAATACTATAGAAATTAGCGGTGGCAGCTGCTGCAAAATTTCAAAACAAGAATTTAAAATCTTCAAAGGAACAGAAATCATAATCTGATTTTCGATTCTTTCACTTCCAAGTCTCTGCCCTTTCCTTCTATTCCTGCTTTGTATATTTTTAAATTTAGTTTTGTGGCAAAACCTTTGGTTATTTATTTATTTGAGACAAAGTTTCACTCTGTCACCCAGGCTGGAGTACAGGGGCACCATCTTGGCTCACGGCAACCTCCACCTCCCAAGTTAAAGCGATTCTCCTGCCTCCGCCTCCAGAGTAGCTGGGACTACAGGCATGCGCCACCACACGTGGCTAATTTTTGTATTTTTAGTAGAGACGGGTTTTCACCATGTTGGCCAGTCTAGTCTCAAACTCCTGACCTCAAGTGATCCACCTGCCTCAGCCTCCCAAAGTGCTGTGATTACAGGTGTGAGCCACTGCGTCTGGCTGCAGTTATTTATTAAAGCTGGGAACTATCTTACCTCTTCACTGACAAAAGAGCTATCCAGAAAAGTTCTAAACTTTGGGTCAGGGAAAGATAATAATTTTACAATAGTCAGTGTCCCATGATTCTGAACCTAAAAAGACTGTGTTTCTTCCATAAAACTCAGTTACCTTGAAGTCACATTCTTATTTACTTCCCCATGTACATTTACTGAGTAATCAGTTTCTCACAAGTATGACCCATGAGAACACATTAAATGCAGAATTCAACAAATGCATAAGGGACTTGACAAATTATAAATTGGCAATGGAAAATGAATTTGCAGCCATCTGTTTTGAAAAATCAAACTCATCGAAAATTGTCAACAAAATTTTTATTCAGTGCAGCAAAGGTGTCCCTCCTTGATATGACCTGAAGGGCTTATTATATTTTTGTTTTCTGACTGATCTAAACTAGGAACTAAATATTTTCAGTGCTGACGTTTATTTTTATAAATAGCCCTTTCAGGTTCGGCTGCTTAAATATCTAAATGATTTTGCATTTAGCCAAGACGAATTTGACATGTGTTTTGGAAAAGGATCCATACCTGTGAGGGAGGTAAAGACATATTGGTGGCAATGGAAGGGTGTAGTGGTTTTGTGTCTATCATTGTACATAATTTACATATGTGTGCATATATGCACAAATAGAAAATGTGGCCATTTGGAAAACACTTTTTATTTTATTTTATTTTATTTTATTTTATTTTATTTTATTTTATT